>NC_134399.1:190861001-191161001 GCF_050003625.1 Haematobia irritans | reverse complement strand
AAAAATTTGGCTGCAATGAAGAGGTGATCGCCGAAACTGAGGCCTATTTTGAGGCGAAACCGAAGGAATAAAGGGTGATACGGTCAAAATTTGGTCAATATAAACTTGACGTATTTCTTTCAATTTTGCATTTAAAAAACCTGAACACCCCTCATTTTGAAGGTGTGTGTGTGTAGAATGTTGCTCCTATTTTGATTTTGGAATTCACTCTTCAGTTGTCAAAATGCCGTCCAAGCAAGAAGAGCAGCGTATCAAAATTTTGCTCGCGCATCGCGAAAATCCGAGCTACTCGCACACAAACTGGCAAAATCGCTAAAAGTTGCCACATCAACCGTTACATATGTAATTAAGGTGTTTGGAGAACGTTTGTCCACAACCAGGAAGTCTGGATCAGGGAGAAATCGAAAACCGGAAGCCGCTGAGACGACAAAGAGAGTTGCCGGTAGTTTCAAGCGAAACCCTAACCTCTCTCTCCGAGATGCCGCAAATAAGCTGGGTGTATCGTCTACAACCGTGCATCGAGCCAAAAAACGAGCCGGACTATCGACTTACAAGAAGGTAGTGACTCCAAATCGCGATGTTAAACAAAATACGACGGTCAAAGCGCGATCCCGGAGGCTGTACACGACGATGCTGACGAAGTTTGACTGCGTGGTAATGGACAACGAAACCTACGTCAAAGCCGACTACAAGCAGCTTCCGGACAGGAGTTTTATACGGCAAAAGGAAGGGGAAAGTTAGCAGATATTTTCAAGCACATAAAACTGTCAAAGTTCGCAAAGAAATATCTGGTTTGGCAAGCCATCTGTACCTGTGGCTTGAAAAGCAGCATTTTCATAGCTTCCGGGACTGGTAACCAAGAAATTTACGTGAAAGAGTGTTTGAATAAACGTCTGCTGCCTTTCCTGAAGAAACACGGTTGTTCCGTACTGTTTTGGCTGGATGTGGAATCTTGCCATTACGGTAAAAAGACCATGGAGTGGTACGCCGCCAACAACGTGCAGGTGGTTCCCAAGGACAAGAACCCTCCCAACACGCCAGAGCTCCGCCCAATTGAGAAATACTGGGCTATTGTCAAGCGGAACCTAAAGAAGATCAAAAAAACTGCTAAGGACGAGCAGCAGTTCAGGCAAACTGGCTTTCTGCGGCGAAGAAAGTGGACAAGGTGGCTGTACAAAATCTGATGGCAGGTGTCAAGCGTGAGGCCCGGCAATTCGGATTTGGAAAAGCGAAAGCCTAACTGAATATTTTTCCTGAATTTTATATTAATTGAACTTGAAAAAGAAATTCAATTTGATTTTTTAAATAAACGATTTCACCGATTTACACGCGTTTTCCCCTGACCAAATTTTGACCGTAGTACCCTTTACTACCAAAATGGTATCAAAAAATTGAAAGGTCGTTATAATCAATGTATCGCTCTTGAAGGGAACTATGTTGAATAATAAAAACGAATTTTGACGAAAAAAATGTGTTTTTCTTTGTTAGACCGGTGACTTATCAGCCAACCTGTTAAAGATTTTTTTTAATTTTAAAAATAAATTAAAAAAAATAAAATCGTTACAATAAATATTAGTTCATTTTAGCATCATTTTTTTGCTGTATACAATGTGGTGCAGGATATAATATAGTTGGTCTCGCCTGACTTTAGAATATCCTTAGTTGTGTTTTAATATTTAAATTTTATTTTATTTAAATTAATTCACAAAAATATAAGTGGAGCATTAACACCGGTTGTCAGGACCTTCATTATCAAAACAAATATCAAAAAAAATTTTGGTTATTATATGATTTTGAAGTTGTTCTTGATTGAATTTGACAGTTTCTTTTCAATAGCTTCATAAATAACAAAATTTATTTATTTTATCTATCAAAGCTGGAGCTTGGTTCTACTACGAAAGACACAAAGACATAACTATTTTCTATGCTATTGTAAACTTTATTTAATTGCAAGGATTATTTTATCATTTTCATTTAAAAACCAATATTCATCCTTAAAGTCAAATGTCAAAAGCAAAAATTAAAAAATCTGAGTTGTTAATATCTTTAATTCCATTTTACTTTACGACTCGAACATATAAAATTGACAGGAATTTACCATTAGTCTTATGGCCTATGACTGATATAAAATTTTGTAAAATTGGCCAATTCTATTATATTTTTACACACAAAAATATCAAACCGTAAACCCCCTTCTGACATTTGGTATTAGAATTTAAATTTGTCTTTTGTTGTTATCCAAAATATGTATGTGGGTAAGCTCAATGGTCTTTGGTTTCTGGCTACCTCTGTCAATCGTTAGTCGGACATATTGAATATGACAAACAAACAAACGTACGAAAATATTATAAAATTTTATGAGAATGTAGTCGTATGCTGCGGAAGAGTTGATTCGGCTCGAAAGTCACAATACTCACAAAACTCTTTTCGAGTACAATGTTTATACGGAGGACGACGTTCACAGTTGTATGGTTTTATGTGGCTCATAAATGTTTTGTTGTTTTCATACTTTTATGGTGGGTCCTTTTGCCAAGCCAAGTAAAGACATCAACTCATAAAAAGCCATTCATTCGGAAACGGAAGTCTGTTATAAAACGGAAGTAAAGTGCTACCACACCTTTTTGAAAGTATGGGCTTGGGTTTTTCTTTTGGTAATGGTATGAAATTTTCTTTTATAACTTCACACAAGGTATTTTTGGGCATATTTTAACGTATGGTATAGAAAGAAAGATACAAAAAAAAATAAATTTTCTTACAACCAAATGGCCCTCTACTCTTTCTCAGGTGTTTTCAGTGTACTTGTATACATAAAGGTATATGACAAACATTAACGATGTTAATACATTTTTATGTTCTAACATCTGTTTTTGGTCCTATTTCTTGAAGCACAAAAAAAAAGAATTTATAAACAACAGGGAATTTAGACATTTGACTTTCTGACGGTAGAGTTTTAAAAATCATGAATCTTATGAGATCATATTGGGAGCGTAAATTCAAAATGCGGAATTTTTTTAAATGTTTAAGAATTTATTCCGCAATGCAACAATATACGACCGAATCTTAAATATCCATCACCATGAGCACGCAGAGAAGAAACGTGATTGTCACGATCATATTTGGAGAGCAAAATAATATGATAGGAGCTATTTTTGCGGCGACCATGTAACATTTTTACCTGTGAACATAGTTCTAAGAAAAATAACATTGTCCTCATCTACGAGGGCAGTTCAGAAACTCCTTAGCCTAGCACAAAAAGCGCGGTATAAACAGAAAAAAATGAAAAAGCACAGACATCATGTACGTGGAAAAATAATAATAAATGATACAAAATAGAAAAATGCAGATCAAAAACAGGTACATTTTTTCAATTACATTTCCCTTCTTTTATGCTCACCTAAAACCACCTGACACTTATGAGTAAATAAATTAACACAAAACATAGTAATTCCGTATCCTCCGTCCATGCCAAGCAACAATCAACACACGACTGACACGCAAAATGAAAATCGTGTGTACATGCTCAAAGTTTTTATAAAATTCTTTTCGCTTCAAAAAAGTTAAAAAATTAAATGGTCACGAACAAAAAAGTATATGGTCTTTATGACCATGTAATGGTTATAGACATATCTATACGTAACCTATGAAAATACTTTTTTACCTGCAAAATGGTAAAAAAAAACAAGTAAGTAAAGTCTAAAGTCGGGCGGGGCCGACTATATTATACCCTTCACCCCTATGTAGGCCAAAATTTGTGTTATCATCTCAACTACTTCACATTTGCTGGAAGCTATATAAAGGAGACAAGATATATATGCGAGCCATATCTAAATCTGAACCGATTTCAACCAAATTTGGCACAATTACCGATACTACTAAACGTACTCCTTGTGCGAAATTTGAAGCGAATCACGGCAAAACCCTGGATTTTGAGGCCATATAAGTTCAAATCGGGCGAAAGATATATATGGGAGCTATATCTAAATCTGGACCGATTTTAACAAAATTAGACACACTTAACGATACTATTAAACGTACCCCTTGTGCAAAATTTGAAGCAAATCACGGCAAACTCTGGCTTTTGTGGCTATATAAGTACAAATCGGACGAAAGATATATATGGGAGATACATCTAAATCTGAATCGATTTTGACCATATTTGGCACATACAATAGTATCGTTAAAAGTACCGCTTGTGCAAAATTTGAAGTAAGTCAGGGCAAAACTCTGGCTTTTGAGACCATATAAGTCCAAATCGGGCGAAAGATATATATGTGAGCTATATCTTAATCGGAACTGATTTTAACAAAATTTGACACACTTAACGATACTATTAAACGTACCCCTTGTGCAAAATTTGAAGCAAATCACGGCAAAACTCTGGCTTTTGTGGTCATATAAGTTCAAATCGGACGAAAGATATATATGGGAGCTATATCTAAATTTGAACCGATTACAAACAAATTTACCAAGCATTGGAAGAATGTCAATTCTACCCTCTGTGCAAAATTTCACGAATATCGGTAGTAAACTTTGGCCTCTGTGATCATATTAGTCTAAATCGGACGAAAGATATATATGGGAGCTATATCTAAATCTGAACCGATTTGGCTGATATTTTGCAAGATTTTCGAGATTCATAAAATATTTGGATGTACGGTATTTAAAGAAAATCGGTTGTGAAACACGCTAACTATGACCAAATCGGGGATAAATATATATGGCAGCTATATCTAAATCTGAACCGATTTTTTACAAAACCAATAGTGATTGTCTCTGTCCCAAGAAACGGCCCTATGCCAAATTTGAGGACGATCGGACTTAAATTGCGAGCTGTACTTTGTTCACAAAATTACATATACAGACGGACGGACAGACAGACAGACGGACATCGCTAAATCGACTCAGAATTTAATTCTAAGCCGATCGGTATACTAAAAGATGGGTCTATGACCACTATTTCTTGGCGTTACATACAAATGCACAAACTTATTATACCCTGTACCACAGTAGTGGTGAAGGGTATAAAAACCAAAATATTCCATACCTTTATATTCCCTTGTTACTTACTTGCTAAAAAGATGCAACAGCCCACGCCAACGCCAACTATACAACTGAAGCATGCCAAACAAAACCAAAACATTCCTACAACAACAAATACACATGTGCCTTCAGTGAAAACAACACCTCATCCAGATAAATAAACCATTCGCGAAAAATAAACACACACACACAAACCACTGAAAGAACAAAAATAAAAACAACCCCACGCTCAGATATACACAACATCCCCATCACTCGCTACCATTTCTCATTATTGCATTGCATTCTCTCACTTTAAAAAAAAAATTCAAGTAACATCATCTTTACATTAAACATATTCCACTTTGACGAGAAAGATCTCTGTACTATGCATTAGTTCATCGCATCTGTACACAATTTACTCTAAAAACAATACTATCAAATGCATATCAGTATAAGAACGATGAAACGTTTAACTTATAATTAGCAAAAACTTCATGAAATGATATCTACCCATTTTTGACGAAAATGTCTATAAATTTAATTACATGTGAACTGAAAATATTTCATTGAGAAATGTTGTACCAACTATTATTAATTATAGGAATTGCCAGTAAGGAATTGCTATCCGCTTTCAAGTTCAATTTTCGTAAAAAAAATATTTTCTCATACTAAAACTCTTTATAGTAAATTCATTGGCGTAGCTAGGGGGGTACTGGGGGGGGGGCTGGCCCAGAATAGTTCTTGCCCCCCCAGAATAATCAAAGCTACAGTTGTTTTATATTTTAATTCAAGCTTTGCGATTTGTTTAATCCAATTAAGATTGTGGCAGAGAGAGTATGTTAAGCATATTTTTTAGTATTGATATTTACATTACAACTAAAAACACGAAATAAAAACACTAAAAGGAAACTTGAGACGCACATTTTCAAAAATAGTCAATTTATAACTACGTTGATTAAAATCATAAATCGTCACATGCCCAATTTACCATCTAAAATCGTCAAAATCACGAAAAATCCACAGAGTTGGCACCGCTGCTCTCGACAGTTGCTTCGTTGTATTCTGTTCTCAGAGAATTTTTAAAAACTAATCGAAGATATATAATATATAATATTCAATTTATTTTTTGGCTTTTATTTAATTTTTTATTCTTAGTATTTTTTATACACGATGAATATGTTAAGTTTATGTTTTGCTTTATGATTTCTAGTCCTGTTTTAAAACACACATTTTAAATAAAATTTAAAATTCATATGTTTGTTGTCTTGAATTAAAAATAAATTACAAACAATATTTTTCAAACACATACTTAAAGCAATGCTTTTATTTTTTGTTATATTAAATAATGGTAAGTTGCTATTTGATTATTTATAGCGGTGTCGTGGAACCGGCTCCCACACACAATAAAATATTTTTTGTCTTCAACCATGAAATTAATTGATCTAATTAATTATGCCCTTCACCACTACTGTGGTAGAGGGTGTAATAAGTTTGTGCATTTGTATATAACGCCAAGAAATAGTGGTCATAGACCCATCTTTTAGTATACCGATCGGGTAAGAATTAAAATCTGAGTCGATTTAGCGATGTCCGTCTATCTGTCTGTCCGTCCGTCTGTCTGTATATGTAATTTTGTGCACAAAGTACAGCTCGCAATTAAGTCCAATCGTCCTCAAATTTGGCATAGGGCCGTTTCTTGAGACAGAGACAATTGCTATTGTTTTTGGAAAAAATCGGTTCAGATTTAGATATAGCTGCCATATATAATTATCTACGATGTGGTCATAGTTAGCGTGTTTATCAACCGATTTTCTTGAAATACCGTACATCCAAATATTTAATGAATCTCGCAAATCTTGCAAAATATCAGCCAAATCGGTTCAGATTTAGATATAGCTACCATATATATCTTTCGTCCGATTTAGACTCATATGACCACAGAGCCCAAAGTTTACTACCGATCTTCATGAAATTTTGCACAGAGGGTAGAATTGGCATTCTACCAATGCTTGGTACAATTGATTGAAATCGATTCAAATTTAGATATGGCCACAAAAGCCAGAGATTTGCCGTGATTTGCTTCAAATTTTGCACAAGGGGTACGTTTAATAGTATCGTTAAGTGTGTCAAATTTTGTTAAAATCGGTTCAGATTTAGATATAGCTCCCATATATATCTTTCGTCCGATTTGAACTTATATGGCCTCAAAATCCAGGGGTTTGTCGTGATTTGCTTCAAATTTCGCACAAGGAGTACGTTTAGTAGTATAGGTAATTGTGCCAAATTTGGTTGAAATCGATTCAGATTTAGATATGGCTCCCATATATATCTCCCGTCCGATTTGCACTCATGTGACCAGGGGGGCCAAAGTTATACTCCCATTTACGTGAAATTTCGCATAGATAGCAGAATTATTATTCTAACTATACATGTCAAATTTAGTCAAAATCGGTTCAGATTGTATATAGCTCCCATATATATGTACACCAGAGTTGGGGAAATATGGTCGACTGTTTCATATTTTAGACCCATTTTCAATGGGATTTTCCTCCAATTGACTGGATAGTTTCCACAGAGAATACAAATATGGCCAAAATTCTCACAGTTTACACAAAATTCTGTGATAATTTCCCCATATCTTAGCCATATCCTACACACTGCAATGCCAAAATTTCCACAGAACGGATGAGTTTTAAATAAGGCTCCAAGTCGCCCTACACATATCTTGGCGAGATCTAACCAATATCCTTGTAAAATCGCCACTGCTGAGTAGCAAAAATTGTAAATATTACTCTAATTGTCCTATATCTCGAATACATATGTATCGCCTGAAAAATCATAAATCTCTTTTGTACAATTGCATTAAAATTTCTCTCGCTTCATATTTCCCATATTTTTTACTAACATTGTGTTTCATCCCAGGGTGTTAGCCGATTTAAATTTTAATTCTAGAGTTTTTGTAGAAGTACAAAAAATTGTTTCCATTAAAAGTATTTGTATCTGGAAATGCAAACCTTTATATAGCTCCCAGCAAATTTTAAGTAGTTGAGATGGTAACACAAATGTTTGTCTACATAGTGGTGAAGGGTATAATATAGTCGGCTCCGCCCGACTTTAGACTTTACTTACTTGTTTTTAATTGAAATGTATTCAATCAAAAAAAAAAAAAAAATGATAGTATCAATCATCAAAGCCAATTAAAAAATTAATTAATACAACTAATTTTTGCGATTGAGTTTTTTTGTTTTTGATTGATTTTGCTGCATATTGCCTTTAACACCGCAATAAAATTGAGGATGTATAGTTTTATCAATAGGGGTAATTTATCGCTTCGGAAATTTCGACAAAATTTTGAAGGATGTCTGGGGGGGGGCATAGCCCCCCCCCAGAGAAAATTTCTAGCTCCGCCAATGAGTAAATTACACTTATTATTTAGAAAGTATTTTACATTTCATAAGTAGTTTTATAGTATGACGAAAGAATTTTTTACTACCATTTAAGAAAATTTTTAAGGAAATTTCCATCGTATTTTGTAGGCTATGAACTAAACGATTGCTACTTAAAATTTGTAAAATTTCCTTTCGAGTAGTAAATTTTCGTTAAAGATACGAAAAATTAACTAAAATTCTGGAAAGTTCTTGTAATAAATTATTGTAAAAATCTGCTTAAATTTACCAGACACTTTTTTTCTGTGAAGAAACGTAAGCTAATTTTTGCATCATTGTAGCAATGGAATTTTTTTCTGTGTATCAAAATTCTTAATTGAATGCCAAAATCTTTGTATCCAAGAAAACGTTCTATAAGTTCGAAATTCGAAATTCCCGAAAGTGTACCCAATCACAAATGATTGGCGTATAATATAAAAGAACACAAATGCTGAAAGGTTGAAAACTATAAACGAAACCGGTAACAGGTTCTACTTATTTATTATTTATGAATGTCCAAAATCTTTCAAAAGTGACATTATTACACGTTTAAATCTAACCGACATCTATATTCTATTCATGCTAAATATTTCATATTACATGCATGCAAATCTAAATAAAGGGCCCTCCATCTTTTCATTTTCCTATGTTATGAATTTTTCGTTTTTTTTTCAAATTTAAAATATCGATTGTGTCTGTCATATTTCATACGAAATAATGAAATTGGTAATAATGGTATTGTAACCTTAAGGCTATGTCAGATAAAAAGACTCTTCCGCATATTCGACATTGAAAGGACTTCGATGAAACTTGTTGAATGAATTTGATTATTTTGCAATGTCACAGAGTTTGATTCTTTTCAATTTCAGAAATAATCGTTCAATAGCAAGAATATATTCATAATGCCAGAACATGAGCATAAAAGGCCCCCTTCATACGAGAATATTGAAGATATTTTTTAGGAATACCCGGTAGACATGTTCTTTTTTCGGCTTCCGTTGCTGCTTTTTTTTTCTTTTTGTATTAAAATAACAACAATATTATGTGGAATCTACAGGCATAACATTATAAATATAGCATATAGAATATTCAGTGAATGTACTTTTATGGGATACAATACGTGTACATTAGGATGGAACGAAATATAGTGGAACACCAAATTGTTGCAATACCATTCAGATTGAATTTAGGAGGACTTCAGAAAGGTGAGGACCTATTTTTCTACATATTTAAAAGGTTTCTACACTGAAAAAATTATTGTCGTGAGGTCAAAGATTTCATGTCCTTAAAATATGAATGCAAATTTTGCTTAGGATAGAAGACGCATTTCTCTAATATAATTGTTTTTTCCTTATCCAAAAGTCGATAAACTTTTCAATGAAGTCGTATTGTCGTTATAATTAAGTGATTTGACTTAAAAGTGGGTATCATAATATGAAAGAAAAAATGTTTGGGCTAATGTCAACTTGACTTTAAAGGGTGATACGGTCAAAATTTTGTCAAGGGAAAACGCGAGTAAATCGGTGAAATCGTTTATTTAAAAAATCAAATTAAATTTCTTTTTCAAGTTCAATTAATATAAAATTCACGAAAAATATTCAGTTAGGCTTTCGCTTTTCCAAATCCGAATTGCCGGGCCTCGCGCTTGACACCTGCCATCAGATTTTGTACAGCCAACTTGTCCACCTTCTTCGCCGCAGAAAGCCAGTTTGCCTTGAACTGCTGCTCGTCCTTAGCAGTTTTTTGGTCTTCTTTATGTTCCGCTTGACAATAGCCCAGTATTTCTCAATTGGGCGGAGCTCTGGCGTTTTGGGAGGGTTCTTGTCCTTGGGAACCACCTGCACGTTGTTAGCGGCGTACCACTCCATGGCCTTTTTACCGTAATGGCAACCGTGTTTCTTCAGGAAAAGCAGCAGACGTTTATTCAAACACTCTTTCAAGTAAATTTCTTGGTTGACAGTCCCGGAAGCTATGAAAATGCTGCTTTTCAAGCCACAGGTACAGATGGCTTGCCAAACCAGATATTTCTTTGCGAACTTTGACAGTTTTATGTGCTTGAAAATATCTGCTACCTTTCCCCTTCCTTTTGCCGTATAAAACTCCTGTCCCGGAAGCTGCTTGTAGTCGGCTTTGACGTAGGTTTCGTCGTCCATTACCACGCAGTCAAACTTCGTCAGCATCGTCGTGTTCAGCCTTCGGGATCGCGCTTTGGCCGTCGTATTTTGTTTATCATCGCGATTTGGAGTCACTACCTTCTTGTAAGTCGATAGTCCGGCTCGTTTTTTGGCTCGATGCACGGTTGTAGACGATACACCCAGTTTATTTGCGGCATCTCGGAGAGAGAGGTTAGGGTTTCGCTTGAAACTACCGGCAATCCGGTTTTCGATTTCCCCCCGATCCTGACTTCCTAGCTGTCGACAAACGTTCCCCAAACACTTTAACTACATTTGTAACGGTTGATTTGGCAACTTTTAGCGATTTTGCCAGCTTTGCGTGCGAGTAGCTCGGATTTTCGCGATGCGCGAGCAAAATTTTGATACGCTGCTCTTCTTGCTTGGACGGCATTTTGACAACTGAAGAGTGAATTCCAAAATCAAAATAGGAGCAACATTCTACACACACACACCTTCAAAATCAGGGGTGTTCAGGTTTTTTAAATTCAAAATTGAAAGAAATACGTCAATTTTATATTGACCAAATTTTGACCGTATCACACTTTAATATTTCAGAAAAATTCTTTAAATTTAATGACATTGTCTTTAAATTTGTTGTCTTTTTGCATCTTGACTATAAAACAAAAAATCTTTCAAATATAGCACATGGTTTTCAACACTTTATTTTCAAGACGTTTTTCACTTGAAACATAACATAATTTATACTGGAAGTCGTGTCTGAATTTGGAAAATAAAGTTGTTGTTAACTCGTTTTTAAAGGACTTTGATAGCATATGAAGAAAACAAGCTGAAAAAGCAAAAAAATTAAAATTTGCTTCCTCGAAGCATGTACACAAAGCCAAATTTAAAAAAGAATTGTGTCTTGAAAGTATCCTTACTTGTATTCTCCGCTTCTTTGGCTCGGAATCAATACACCCAAAAAAAAGTGACCGTGGAAAAAAATGTAGGTTTATTTTAGAAAATTTTAACTAAAATAGTTTTCTAATTGCAACATGTTACAAATAAGTTAATACTTATTGTCAAATTGAAGAAAACTTTTTAAAAATAATTAATTTGTTTCGGTTGTTTAAGAAAATTTCATATGTTGGAAGAAAAAAAATGGATTTAAAAATTGTTCAAATGTCTTTGTAAAATTTACTCATTTGAGAGACTTATGAACTCAATTTAAGCAAACTTCTGCCATTTTAGGAAAATATCAACTATTTAATTTTTTCGTAAAATTGTGCACTATATTTGTATACAACTTTTTTTCTTATTTTTAGTTCACGTCATTAAAGTTAGCAAAAAATTATTCAAATAAGGAACATTGTGCAAAATTTAACTAAAATCAACTAACTTCATGAACTAAAATAAAGTTCAGTTGGCATTAGAGCCCCTTTTTTTCTGGGTGTACCAAAATTTTTAAAGTAAAGACAATCTCTTTGGAACCGGGCATACTTTTTTTAGTGTATATATTAGATATTAAGTTTATTATGCTAACTTATCAAACGTCTCACGAAAACTGTTCCCTTTTGAAAGGTATTTGCTTTTTAGAGGGTCTAAGTTTGAGAGGCTTCACCAAAAAATTTAATTTTCTTTCTAATTATTTTCATTTTGTATTACACGAAAAAAAATTATGATTTTCATATGTTCCGATGTAAAAGCTATATGCTTTCGTTTTGACTTTTTACACAAAAAAAAATAAAATGTTGGCAAAATTTTCTATAGAAATAAAATTTTGACAAAATTTTCTATAGAAATAAAATTTTGGCAACATTTTCTATAGAATAAAAATCATGGCAAAATTTTCTTTATAAATTAAATTTTGACAAAATTGTCTATAGAAATAAAATTTTGACAAAATTTTCTATAGAAATAAAATTATGGCAAAATTTTCTATAGAATTAAATTTTGACAAAAAATTATATAGAAATGAAATTTTGATGACATTTTCTATAGAAATAAAATTTTGATAAAATTTTGACAAAATTTTCTACATAAATAAAATTAAGACAAAATTTTCTATAGAAATAAAATTTTAACAAAACTTACTATAGAAATAGGGAGCCACCGTGTTGCAATGGTTAGCATGTCCGCCTTGCATATACAAGGTCGTGGGTGTGATTGCTGCTTCGACCGAACACCAAAAAGTTTTTCAGCGGTGGATTATCACATCTCAGTGATGCTGCTGACATTTCTGAGGGTTTCATAGCTTCTCTAAGTAACGGCTATAAAAAGGAGGTCCCTTTTCATTGAACTTAACATGGAATCGGGCAGCACTCAGTGATAAGAGAGAAGTTGACCATTGTGGTATTACAATGGACTGAATAGTGAGCCTGATACATCGGACTGCCACCTAACCTACTATAGAAATAAATTTTTTGACAAAATTTTCTATAGAAATAATTTTTTGGACAAAAATTTCTATAGAAATAAAATTTTGACAAAATTTTCTAAAGAAATAAATTTTTACAAAATTTTCTATAAAAATAAAAGAAGAGGAAGCACGCTAAAAAGAAACCCAGCCAACTGCACTCAAATCGATGATTTGACGGTGGCAAAGGAAAAGGGATATGTTTGTACGAATTTATTTCGGCATAAGCCGGCTATCAATGTAAAACCTTTTTTCGGAAGGTTCACGTGTGGTTCATTGTTGGGTTTAATGAACTGCCTGAATTTATTCTGATAATTGGTTGATAGCTTTGCTGCAAGTAGAGGATGCTGATGAGGAATGTGGTAATTCCGAAACGTGCGTCCATCCAACCATCTTGCAGTCTATAGGGATTTGCCCAAATAAATTTGACAAACATTCTTTTCCTCTGTTGGTTAAGCTACACTTTTAGTTTAGTCAATGTATGGTTTTAAGCTGAGATAAAAAACAACAGAAATAAAATTTTGATAAAATTTTAACAAAACTTACTATAGAAATAGGGAGCCACCGTGTTGCAATGGTTAGCATGTCCGCCTTGCATATACAAGGTCTTGGGTGTGATTGCTGCTTCGACCGAACACCAAAAAGTTTTTCAGCGGTGGATTATCACATCTCAGTGATGCTGCTGACATTTCTGAGGGTTTCATAGCTTCTCTAAGTAACGGCTATAAAAAGGAGGTCCCTTTTCATTGAACTTAACATGGAATCGGGCAGCACTCAGTGATAAGAGAGAAGTTGACCATTGTGGTATTACAATGGACTGAATAGTGAGCCTGATACATCGGGCTGCTACTTAACCTAACCTGCTATAGAAATAAAATTTTGAAACACTTTTCTATAGAAATAAAATTTTGACCAAATTTTCTATACAAAAATAAAATTTTGACAAAATTTTCTATAGAAATAAAATGTTGACAAAATTTTCTATAGAAATAAAATTTTGACAAAATTTTCTATAGAAATAAAATTTTGGCCAAAATTTTCTATAGAAATTAAATTTTGACAAAATTTTCTATAGAAATAAAATTTTGACAAAATTTTCTATAGAAATAAATTTTTTGACAAAATTTTCTGTAGAAATAAAATTTTGACAAAATTTTCAATAGAAATAAAATTTTGACAAAAAATGAAATTTTGATAACATTTTCTATAGAAATCAAATTTTGATAAAATTTTGATTACAAATAAAATTAAGACAAAATTTTCTATAGAAATGAAATTTTAACAAAATTTACTATAGAAATAAGGAGCCGCCGTGTTGCAATGGTTATCATGTCCGCCTTGCATATACAAGGTCGTGGGTGCGATTCCTGCTTCGACCGAACACGAAAAAGTTTTTCAGCGGTGGATTATCACACCTCAGTAATGCTGCTTACATTTCTGAGGGTTTCATAGCTTCTCTAAGTATCGGCTATAAAAAGGAGGTCCCTTGTCATTGAATTTAACATGGAATCGGGCAGCACTCAGTGATAAGAGAGAAGTTCACAATTGTGGTATCACAATGGACTGAATAATGAGCCTGATACATCGGGCTGCCACCTAACCTAACCTACTATAGAAATAAAATTTTGAAACTCTTTTCCATAGAAATAGAATTATGACAAAATTTGTAACGTGGTTTTCTTCGTGGGCTGAGGTAGGCCAGTGGCCGTCCAGGGCTAATTTCAAGGATCCACAAACCTTAAATAACACACTACTTTTATTCTTTTGTGGGTTTTATTGACGATTCTTGCTTATATACAATACAATTGTGGGTAATGGGCAATGAGTGGGCTGAAGGGGCGACGACGACTGGTGGGGCTTCGGCTATGAGATGTAGGCTGGTCTGGATCGGACGATGGCGAAGACTCGGGCGATGTAGGTTAATGTATGGTGATGTTGCGTGATGACGATGGTGAAACGGGGTTGATGAATTGACGGGGTACGATGATGAACGGTGTCGGTGAGTTGACTGGATAGGATGATGAACGGTGGTTGATGAATTGACGGGGTACGATGATGAACGGTGTCGGTGAGTTGACTGGATAGGATGATGAACGGTGGTCGGTGAATTGGCTGGGTACGATGATGAACGGTGTCGGTGAATTGACTGGATATGATGATGAACGGTGTCGGTGAATTGACTGCGTACGATGATGAACGGTGATCGGTGAATTGGCTGGGTACGATGATGAACGGTGTTGGTGAATTGATTGGTTACGATGATGAACGGTGATCGGTGAATTGGCTGGGTACGATGATGAGCGGTGTCGGTTCGACGGTGGTCGTATACGATGATGACGATGATATCGGGCCGATGGTGGTCGTATACGATGACGGCGATGATGTCGGGCCGACGGTGGTCGTATACGATGATGACGATGATATCGGGCCGATGGTGGTCGTATACGATGTTGGCGATGATGTCGGGCCGATGGTGGTCGTATACGATGATGACGATGATGTCGGGCCGATGGTGGTCGTATACGATGATGGCGATGATGTCGGGCCGGTGGTGGTCGTATCCGATGATGGCGATGATGTCGGGCCGATGGTGTCCGTGCACGGTGATGTTGTTTCCTAGAACGGTAAGAGGGGAGAGGGAAAAGGACAGGATTCGGCTATACTAGTACCCGTGTGATGCGGACGAACCGCTGAAGCGGACGAACCGCGGATGCGGACGAACCGCTGAAGCGAACGAATCGCGGATGCGGACGAACCGCTGAAGCGAACGAATCGCGGATGCGGACGAACCGCTGAAGCGAACGAGTCGCGGATGCGGACGAACCGCTGAAGCGAACGAGTCGCGGATGCGGACGAACCGCTGAAGCGAACGAGTCGCGGATGCGGACGAACCGCTGAAGCGAACGAATCGCGGATGCGGACGAACCGCTGAAGCGAACGAGTCGCGGATGCGGACGAACCGCTGAAGCGAACGAGTCGCGGATGCGGACGAACCGCTGAAGCGAACGAATCGCGGAAGCGGACGAACCGCGTTAGGAGGGTGTTAGTATAGCCGGGAAGGGGAAAAGTAAGGGGGGGGAGCGGAGGTAGTGGGAGCGCTAATCTACTACACAATTATGAAGCGAACGAATCGCGTTTACAAACTACTGATGCGAACGAATCGCGTTGCGATGAATCGGGTCGGCTCTCGGAGGTTCGGCAGCGGTCGGGCCACTCGCTTTACTGGTCGTTGAGCTTCGGGTGATTCATGCCATTGTCGCCGAAAGCCTGCCTTCTTAAGTCGACCGAGACATCAACCCAGAGAGAATTATCAACATGTCATCTAACCAACGTTAGGTGACGAAAACAAGTTTCCCTTTGATACCACTTTGTACCACATGGCAAAAATGACATATAGTTATAATGGATACTGTGGCTCACAGTTAACAAGTGGGTACAGTGGTACAAAGGAAAAAAAAATAGTGGAAAACGATGGTAACAGAAATGAAATAAATATGTACGAGTAATTGGCTCGTTACATCCCCCCCTACTTAGTGGGAAGAAAACGTCAGTTTTCTTTCCTGAGTCGTGGCCGTGGGCGGGTTATGGTCCGAAGACCCGCACTACCTCAAAGAGGTATATTTTACTCTCTGAACGAGAGCTCAGCCCAATCTTTGCTTTTTTTTTTTTTCCTATAATCCTACACTACGGTATACTTAAACTAATTATTGTTATTCAAAATTACAAAAGAAAATTAAATCCGAATTTATATATTCCAGTTATGATGGGTTACCAAAAGCCCCGGTATACTTAAGAAACTAAACTATTTATCGTTTTTTTTTTTTTTTTTTTTTTTTTTTTTTTATATATTTTTTTTTTTTTTTAAATAATTTTTTTTTTTTTTTTTTTTTTTTTTTGTTTTTTTTTTTTTTTTTTTTTTTTTTTGTTACTTATATATATATTTTTTTATTTTTTTTTATTTATTTATTATTTTCCCTTTTTTTTTCCTTTTTTTTTCAGATTACAATGTTATAATTGAAAATATAATTCACTATTCTAATATATTAGTAGTAAGACATCGGCACGTCACCATAGTACTTCTACTCCGTCTTGACGTGTGTATACGATCTCCAATGCGTATATTCCATTTTGGCTTTGCGGAAGTTGTGCAACTCAACTCCTTTTTTTTTTTTTTTAAGCGGTGATGGCACGGATACTGGCTTTGTTGCTGGGTTTTGTCGTCTAGGTATTTTGAGATATTGTGCTGGCTGTAGCGACGGAAAGGACCCCCTAGGGGACCCCATTGTCACTTTTCGGGGTACCGACTCTTGACCTAAACTTGCTCTTGCCCTGGCTTTCATCTGTGTTGTGGATTGGAGTGGGGGCGTTAGTCTCTTTGGCGGAGCAACCTTCTTCGGGTATGATTGCTTTCGCCCCGACTTCCTCGAAGGGTCTTTTAGGACCGAATGACGATCGCCCTGCATTTCTCTTGTTATAGTAGAATGACGTTTTGTGGGTATATGTGTTTGGGTTAGTTTCCTAGATTTTGTATTTTTCCTGAGAGGACAGACCTCCTGCCCTTTCAAGGAGAAATCATGTGATACGAGTGCACTTAGGCAGTGTGCTGGCACAAAATGTTCAGTAACGGGGCGGCATATGGGCTTATCATCTATGTAGAGAGTGGCATTTCGCTGACAAAGGAAGTCCATACCAAGTATGAGATTCTCGGCCAGCGTAGGAAGCACCGCTGCTTTCAGAGTGGTACTCTTCTCGTTATAAAATATGTCGATGTCATACAAATTTGTGCATGTGGTCAATCGTCCGTCTGACATTTGGACGTTACGTTGCACGACTTCCGGCTGAATGCCCCGATGGTTCAAGAAGCTCCTTACGGTATCCGAGATATAGCTCGAGGAGGCCCCGGTGTCGATAAGCGCCTCGAAAGGCTGGCCATATATCATTACCTCAATGAAGTATCGGGTTGTGGGTGGCTCATCCTTTCGTTCGTCGTGGAGCTGAGTCCTGCAACTGCAGTCCTTAGTTAATGTTCCTTCCGTACCACAATAAGAGCAGAACAAAATACGGCGGTTTCTGCACTGAGTACGGAAGTGACCCGGGCGCTTGCAACGCCAACAGTGGTCGTTTCTGGAGTAAGGAGTTTCTACCACCATATGTGACGTATGAGGCTGCGATTGACGTGACTCGTCTCTCTTCAATAGCTCATAATCATCGGTTAGATCGATTAACTCGTCCAACGTATGGAAGTCGTGTCTTCGGATATAGTGGCGATATTCGGATCTCAGCCCGTCGTATATTCGGTCGAGGTGGTTCATCTCGCGAAGCCGTGGATGCTGTCGTGCTGTTGTCAACATATGCAGAATGTAGTCTTTTGCTCTTTCGCGCTGGAACTGCCGGCGGTTGTAGAATGCATGTTCCAGTTGGGTGGCATGTCGTTTAGATAAGAAAAATTTTTCCACCTCCGCTCGGAATTGGGACCAGCTCGTGATATCAACCCTCTTCACCCTGAACCATCTCAGGGCGTTTCCCTGTAGGACACTGAGGAGCGTGGGCAACAACCGATCTTGGGAGAGATGGTGGCATTCGGCGAGCTCTTCCATCCTCTCTAGGAACTCCATGAGGTCCCCTTCGCCTGTGTACTTCAAATCCCATCGCTGCACGATGCCCATTATTTCATGGTCGGCCGGTTCGTGTCTGGAGGTCGTTGCGGGAAGTCCGTGACCAACTCTTACGGCTAAGTTCGGCACGGGTAACGACTGCACTACTGTCTTTTCTTCGGCTTTGAGCTCGGCCTCCAGTTCTTTGAAAATGTTTTCTGTAGAGGCTCTCAATCGTTTGGCCCGAATGTATTTGGCCAGTTCTTTTCTCAGGTGCTCCACCGTGTAGCCGTCGGTGGGGATATTTGCGGTCTGACATTGCTCAATTAGCTGCTCTCTCCGCAGCAAATATATCCAACCCAACGAGTCGGTTGTCAATTGCTTGGAACCGCCGGGCTTGTTGTTGTAGTGTGTGGAACTCGATTCATCCTCGTTGGCGGTCGTTTCTCGGTTTTCCGCAGATCGATTCTGGTCGAGTCCCTGCTCGGGCGCCATTTTGTAACGTGGTTTTCTTCGTGGGCTGAGGTAGGCCAGTGGCCGTCCAGGGCTAATTTCAAGGATCCACAAACCTTAAATAACACACTACTTTTATTCTTTTGTGGGTTTTATTGACGATTCTTGCTTATATACAATACAATTGTGGGTAATGGGCAATGAGTGGGCTGAAGGGGCGACGACGACTGGTGGGGCTTCGGCTATGAGATGTAGGCTGGTCTGGATCGGACGATGGCGAAGACTCGGGCGATGTAGGTTAATGTATGGTGATGTTGCGTGATGACGATGGTGAAACGGGGTTGATGAATTGACGGGGTACGATGATGAACGGTGTCGGTGAGTTGACTGGATAGGATGATGAACGGTGGTTGATGAATTGACGGGGTACGATGATGAACGGTGTCGGTGAGTTGACTGGATAGGATGATGAACGGTGGTCGGTGAATTGGCTGGGTACGATGATGAACGGTGTCGGTGAATTGACTGGATATGATGATGAACGGTGTCGGTGAATTGACTGCGTACGATGATGAACGGTGATCGGTGAATTGGCTGGGTACGATGATGAACGGTGTTGGTGAATTGATTGGTTACGATGATGAACGGTGATCGGTGAATTGGCTGGGTACGATGATGAGCGGTGTCGGTTCGACGGTGGTCGTATACGATGATGACGATGATATCGGGCCGATGGTGGTCGTATACGATGACGGCGATGATGTCGGGCCGACGGTGGTCGTATACGATGATGACGATGATATCGGGCCGATGGTGGTCGTATACGATGTTGGCGATGATGTCGGGCCGATGGTGGTCGTATACGATGATGACGATGATGTCGGGCCGATGGTGGTCGTATACGATGATGGCGATGATGTCGGGCCGGTGGTGGTCGTATCCGATGATGGCGATGATGTCGGGCCGATGGTGTCCGTGCACGGTGATGTTGTTTCCTAGAACGGTAAGAGGGGAGAGGGAAAAGGACAGGATTCGGCTATACTAGTACCCGTGTGATGCGGACGAACCGCTGAAGCGGACGAACCGCGGATGCGGACGAACCGCTGAAGCGAACGAATCGCGGATGCGGACGAACCGCTGAAGCGAACGAATCGCGGATGCGGACGAACCGCTGAAGCGAACGAGTCGCGGATGCGGACGAACCGCTGAAGCGAACGAGTCGCGGATGCGGACGAACCGCTGAAGCGAACGAGTCGCGGATGCGGACGAACCGCTGAAGCGAACGAATCGCGGATGCGGACGAACCGCTGAAGCGAACGAGTCGCGGATGCGGACGAACCGCTGAAGCGAACGAGTCGCGGATGCGGACGAACCGCTGAAGCGAACGAATCGCGGAAGCGGACGAACCGCGTTAGGAGGGTGTTAGTATAGCCGGGAAGGGGAAAAGTAAGGGGGGGGAGCGGAGGTAGTGGGAGCGCTAATCTACTACACAATTATGAAGCGAACGAATCGCGTTTACAAACTACTGATGCGAACGAATCGCGTTGCGATGAATCGGGTCGGCTCTCGGAGGTTCGGCAGCGGTCGGGCCACTCGCTTTACTGGTCGTTGAGCTTCGGGTGATTCATGCCATTGTCGCCGAAAGCCTGCCTTCTTAAGTCGACCGAGACATCAACCCAGAGAGAATTATCAACATGTCATCTAACCAACGTTAGGTGACGAAAACAAGTTTCCCTTTGATACCACTTGTACCACATGGCAAAAATGACATATAGTTATAATGGATACTGTGGCTCACAGTTAACAAGTGGGTACAGTGGTACAAAGGAAAAAAAAAATAGTGGAAAACGATGGTAACAGAAATGAAATAAATATGTACGAGTAATTGGCTCGTTACAAATTTTCTATAGAAATAGAATTTCGACAAAATTTTCTATAGAAATAAAATTCTGACAAAATTTTCTCTAGAAATAAAATTTTGACAAAATTTTCTATAGAAATCAAATTTTGACAAAATTTTCTATAGAAATAAAATTTTGACAAACTTTCCTATAGAAATAAATTTTTTGACAAAATTTTCTACAGAAATAAAATTTTGACAAAATCTTCTATAGAAATAAAATTTTGACAAAATTTTCTGTATAAATAACATTTTGACAAAATTTTCTATAGAAATAAAATTAAAAAAAAAAATCTATAGAAATAAAATTTTAACAAAATTTTTTATAGAAATAAAATTTTGATTAAATTTTCTATAGAAATAAAATTTTGACAAAATATCTATAGAAATAAAATTTTGACAAAATTTTCTTTCAAAATAAAATTTTGACAAAATTTTCTATAGATATAATATTTTGACAAACTTTTCTACAAAAAAAAGACAACATTTTCTGTAGAAATATTTTTACAAAATTGCTGTCTATAGAAAAGTATATTTCTAACTTTTCTATAGACAGACATTTTTGACAAATTTTTTAATAGAAATGAAATGTTGATAAATTTTTTACACAAATAAAATTTTGAAGAACTGTCTATATAAAAAATTTTGTATAGGAAAAAAATTGATAATATTTTCTACAGAAATAAAATTTTGACAAATGTTCTCTAAAAATAAAGTTTTAAAATTTTTTCTATAGAAATAAAATTTGGATAACATTTTTTATAGAAATATAAATATGAATAAAATTTTTAAAAAATTTTTGTTTTTTTAATAGCATTTGACAACATTTTATATAGAAATAAAATTTTTAATAGAAATAAAATTGTAGACAAAATTTTTAATAAAAAAAAAATTCGCCAACATTTTGTTTCCTTCCATAAATAAAATGTTTCCTTCCATAAATAAAATTTTGGCAAAATTTTCTGCAGAAAGAAAATTTTGCAAAAATTTTCTATAGAAATAAAATTTTAACAAAATTTTCAATAGAGATAAAATGTTAATAAAATTTTTTATAAAAATAAAATTTTCATTCGTTTTGTTTTGTTATTGTTGGTTTGTTTCCTTCCATAATTTTGGTTGTTTTTTGATTTCAGCTTAAAACCTGCATTAACTAAACTACAAGTGTTTAGTTGGTTAAGCTACACTTGTAGTTTAATCAATGCATGGTTTTAACATTAAATCAAAAAACAACAACAATGAAATAACATTTTGACGAAATTTTCTATAGAAATAAAATGACAACATTTTCTATATTATTTTTAAATTATATATTTTAAAATTATATATTTTAAAAAAATTGTTTTTGACAAATTTTTTTAATAGAAATGAAATGTTGACAAATTTTTTTACACAAATAAAATTTTGAAGAATTATCTATATAAAAAATTTTGTATAGGAAAATTTTGACAATATTTTCTATAGAAATAAAATGACAACATTTTCTATATTTTTTTTTTAATTATATATTTTAAAATTATATATTTTAAAAAAATTGTTTTTGAAAAATTTTTTTAATAGAAATGAAATGTTGACAATTTTTTTTACACAAATAAAATTTTGAAGAACTATCTATATAAAAAATTTTGTATAGGAAAAAAATGTGATAATATTTTCTACAGAAATAAAATTTTGACAATTGTTCTCTAAAAATAAAGTTTTGAAAATTTTTTCTATAGAAATAAAATTTGGATAACATTTTTTATAGAAATATAAATTTGAATAAATTTTTGTTTTTTTTTTTTTTTTGTTTTAATAGTATTTTATTTAGAAATAAAATTTTTAATAGAAATAAAATTGTAGACAAAATTTTTAATAGAAATAAAACGTTGACACAATTTTTTTTTTTGAAAAAACTTTCTCTAGAAATGAAATCTCGACATAGTTTTCCATAAAAATAAAATTTTGAAAAGTTTTCCGTAGAAATAAAATTTTGATAAAATTATATATTGAAATAGAATTTGCAAAAAAAATCTATAGGAATAAAATTTTGACAAAATTTTGTATAGTATTAGTATTTTGACATTATTTATATAGAAATAATATGTTAACAAAAATTTTTTGTAAAAAAAAAACTTTGACAAATTTTTTGTAATAGAAATAAAGTTTTGAAAAATTTTTTATTTGAAATAAAATTAAAAAATTTTTTTTTATTTGAAATAAAATGTTGACACGAGTTTGTACACAAATAAAATTTTGCCAACATTTTCTATAGAAATAAAATTTTGCCAAAATTTGCTGCAGAAAGAAAATTTTGCAAAAATTTTCTATAGAAATAAAATGTTGTCAAAATTATCTATAGAAATAACATTTTGACAATTATTGTTTATAGAAATATAAATAAAATTGTTAGTGCAAACTAAAATCGTTAGAGCGTATAAAATTCTACATATTTACCTTCCAAGTGATATTTATACAATTTCTTTGTGTTTTTAAATTTGGTGATTTTTGATACAATTTTCTTCAAATTTTGGTAAATTATATTTGGCATGAGTGGCAACCGTGTCCAGAAATCAAATCTTGGGGGTCGGTTTATATTGGGACCAAAAAAATTGTGAACCAATATGGGGCGATTTTGGCATGAATATTATTTGGACTAATGTTTGCACGGTTATTAGAGGGCATTTACGTACAGCATGTACCAAATTCCAGAATGGGATGAGGCCTAGAATAGATCGATTCCGAAAATTGATCGGAATCGATCCATACATATATGTATATAGACGTCATATTTGATTCATGGAGGATTAAATTTCATCAGACTTAATTTCGATGACACTGAGGAAGAGTGAGATAATTGATGTTGAATTGATGATTTTATTTATTTTTTCATCTCCTTTCAATGTATACCCCAATGTAAGTCAGTCAAGATTGTCATTCACATGGGCTTACGATTTTAAGGTTTTCTCAAAAACCCCCCTCAACTAAGAGGGAATTGGACATCATACACCCTTGCAAATGGTAATAAAAATGTCTACACAATGACGTGCGACATACGTTTAAACTTAGGTAAATCCCTTGCCAAAAAACAAGAAAACGTAACATGGAAATGTAAAATGTAATGGCTATACGATACGGGGAATAGATATAATGTCACGGGTGGGAGAGAACATGTTTCAGTGGATTTCGAAAATCATTTGTTGTCTTTTTTTCTTTGTTGTATTGTTAAAACATCCGTTGCCTAGAACGACATGGCCCGACAAGAATACATTGAATATGTTTAACAAAATCAAAACATTGTCAATTCTGTTATCCTTTTTTGTGAATTTCAGTATATTAGATATACGAATTTATAGGGACTAAGATATTTGGTTCTGGGGTGAGTAACATGAACATACTATCACCACCTCGAAGATAGAAGGAGTTCTTCTTGCTGATGTCCAAGTTTAATTTATTAATGGAAGAGGTAGCAGAGGGTTTCTCGTTATTCCCAGCAAAAATTAGCTAAAATTATAATTAAATATTTCGTGATTCTTCTGACATTACAATACTCTAGATTAACCAATATTTTCGCAACTCGCCACTATTCTCGTTACAACTGTTGACGGAACCACTAGTAAGTAAAAGTAAACAAGTATATACAGCCAGAAGTATATACCTCACAGAACATTGTTTTTATACCCTCCACCATAGGATGGGGGTCCTGAAATAGCCCCCATATAAACGGACCCCCAAATTTGGCTTGCGATTACTCTAAGAGAAGCAAATTTCATCCGTTCCGGCTGAAATTTGGTACATGGTGTTAGTATATGGTTTCTAACAGCCATGCAAAAATTGGTCCATATCGGTCCATAATTACATATAGCCCCCATATAAACCGATCCCCCGATTTGGCTTGCGGAGCCTCTAAGAGAACCAAATTTCATCCGATCCGGCTAAAATTTGGTACATGGTGTTAGTATATGGTCTCTAACAACCATGCAAAAATTGGTCCATATCGGTCCATAATATAGCCCCCATATAAACCGATCCCCCGATTTGGCTTGCGGAGCCTCTAAGAGAAGCAAATTTCATCCGATCCGGTTGACATTTGGTACGTGGTGTTAGTATATGGTCTCTAACAACCATGCAAGAATTGGTCCATATCGGTCCATAATTATATATAGCCCCCATATAAACCGATCCCCAGATTTGATCTCCGGAGCCTCTTGGAGGAGCAAAATTCATCCGATCCGGTTGAAATTTGGAACATGGTGTTAGAATGTGGTTTCTAACAAACACGCCAGAATTGGTCCATAACGTCCATAATTATATAAAGCCCCCATATAAACCGTTCCCAGATTTGATCTCTGGAGCCTCCTGGAAGAGCAAAATTCACCCGGTTGAAATTTGCAACGTGGTGTTAGTATAAGGCCGCTAATAACCATGCCAAAATTGGTCCATATCGGTCTAAAGTTATATATATATATATAGCCGATCCCCAATCACACAAAAATTGGTCCATATCGGTTCATAATCATGGTTGCCACTCGAGCCAAAAATAATCTACCAAAATTTTATTTTTATAGAAAACATTGTCAAAATATTATTTCTATAGAAAATTTTGTCAAAATTTTATTTCTATAGAAAATTTTCTCAAAATTTTATTTTTATAGAAAATGTTTTCCAAATTTTATTTCTTTAGAAATTTTTTTGCCAAATTTTACTTCTATGGAATTTGTTGTCAAAATTTTATTTCTATAGAAACTTTAAACTTAATTATATACGCATTTAATCGGCCTTTTTTAGTTTAATACGGTGTTAGGAAGTTTTAAGATACCTTGCCAACGGCAAGTGTTACCGCAACCCAAGTAATTCGATTGTGGATGATACTCTTCAGTAGAAGTTTCTACGCAATCCATGGTGGAGGGTATATAAGCTTCGGCCTGGCCGAACTTACGGTCGTATATACTTGTTTTCAAATTTAATTGATTCAACAAATTTTTTTATTAAAACAAAAATCAATATCACAATATTGATACAATACAATACAAGTTAATGGGTAATCGAAATTCAAAAATGGGAGACAATGTTTACTATAAAAATTTTCTTTTTGTATCCGGAAGCAATAAACTTTTGTCATAGGGTGGAAGTCATGTATTTAAGCATCCGCTGCATTAATTTTGTATGAGTTCATTAGGTGTGATGCTATTTCAATATTTCCAATTTAATTTAAGTTCGGCCAGGCCGAATCTTAAATACCCACCACCTTGAATCAAATATAACAGTTACCTTTGAAAACTTTTCGCGGTAGCGTGTTACTTGATAATGTATAGAATGCTAAATAATATATAGAAATGATTAAATAGCGCCTTAATTTGAATTCTAAAAACTATAGATTTGGAATTTGTATTTTTAGTTTCAAGGAACTCTCATGGTCAGTGCACCTTCTATACCCTCAAGAAGAAGTACAATCAGGAGATCGGGCTTTATGAGGGCTATAGCAAACCATAGACCGATACACACCATAAAAGTTGGTTGATAAGTCCCAGGTCTAACAAAGAAAAACACATTTTTTTGTCAAAATTCGTTTTTATTATTCAACATAGTTCCCTTCAAGAGCGATACAACGATTATAACGACCTTCCAATTTTTTGATACGATTTTGGTAGTACTTCTTCGGTTTTGCCTCAAACTAGGTCTCAGTTTCGGCGATCACCTCTTCATTGCAGCCAAATTTTTCCCTGCGAGCATCCTTTTGAGGTCTGAGAACAAGAAAAAGTCACTGGAGGCCAGATCTGGAGAATACGGTGGGTGGAGAAGCAATTCGAAGCCCAATTCATGAACTTTTTCCATCGTTCTCAATGACTTGTGGCACGGTGCGTTATCTTGGTGGAACAACACTTTTTTCTTCTTCGACCTTCAAACGCACCAAGAACGCCATATAATAGTCACTGTTGATGGTTTTTCCCTTCTCAAGATAATCGATAAAAATTATTCCATGCGCATCCCAAAAAAACAGAGGCCATTACTTTGCCAGCGGACTTTTGAGTCTTTCCACGCTTCGGAGACGGTTCACCGTTCGCTGTCCACTCAGCCGACTGTCGATTGGACTCAGGAGTGGAGTGATGGAGCCATGTTTCATCCATTGTCATATATCGACGGAAAAACTCGGGTGTATTACGAGTTAACAGCTGCAAACACCGCTCAGAATCATCAACACGTTGTTGTTTTTGGTCAAATGTGAGCTCGCGCGGCACCCATTTTGCACAGAGCTTCCGCATATCCAAATATTGATGATTGATATGACCAAAACGTTCCTTTGATATCTTTAAGGCCTCTGCTATCTCGATCAACTTCATTTTACGGTCATTCAAAATCATTTTGTGGATTTTTTTGATGTTTTCGTCGGTAACCACCTCTTTCGGGCGTCGACTGCGTTCACCGTCCTCCGTGCTTATTTCACCACGCTTGAATTTTTCATACCAATCAATTATTGTTGATTTTCCTGAGGCAGAGTCCGGAAACTCATTATCAAGCCAAGTTTTTGCTTCCACCGTATTTTTTCCTTCAGAAAACAATATTTTATCAAAACACGAAATTCCTTTTTTCCATTTTTTCACAATAACAAAAGTTGCTTCACAAAAGACGCTCTATCTCACAAACTAATTGACTTACAGACGTCAAATTTTGACGCGAATCATTTGAAAGTTGGTACTATCTAAAAATAATATGCATTTAATACTATCGACGCCATCTATGTGCCAGACCGGGGACTTATCAGCCAACCTGTTAGAAGATTTTGTCAAAATTGTATTTCTATAGAAATTTTTTTTCAAAATTTTATTTCTGTAGAAAATTTTGTCAAAATTTTATTTCTATAGAAAATTTTGTCAAAAATTTATTTCTAATGAAAATTTTGCCAAAATTTTATATCTATAAAAATTGATGTGATTTTGGAAATATAAGTTATTTTAATTATTCTAACTGTGTACGAGCTTCGTGTGAAGTGAATATGAAGTCAATCAGTAGAAGAGCATTTTTGGATTGTAATGACTCAGGAAAAACTTCCTTTTTTTTGAAGAGCAGTGATTGCTTTCCAATTGTCTGCAGACTGCTGTCCACTAACAAATGAGGATCGGTTTATGTTTATAGCGCGATATGACCAATTTTGATATGGTTGTTAGAGGCCATATGTACATACATCGCGTACCAAAATACAACGGGATCGGATGAAATTGACTCTTCCAAGAGACTCCGCAAATCAAATCTGGGGGGTCGGTTTATATGGTAGCTACACCTAAATGTGTTCCAATACGGTCCATTGTCAGTACCATCCGACCTACATCAATAACAATTACTTTCGTTCGGAAGTTAGCCTGGTTTCTACAGATGGACGGACATCGCTAGATCGACTCAGAATTTCAGCACGACCTATACTATATAGGGTCTGATAGCAATACTTCGATGAGTTGCATACGGAATGGCCTATATTGGATAAAGAAGAAATATATCCCTATACGTTTCACCAATTTCGTAAATTATTGTCCAGAAAAATTTAAAACTTCTCTAAAGCATACATGTTAGATTATTACTTCAAGGCTTGTTTTTTCTTAAATGCTATCAATGATCTTCTTTTAAAAAAGTACTGAAAACAAAAATATTATCGTGAGAATAATACCATATCTGAAGAACTAATGCGAAATAGATGCAGGGGATGCTTAATTAATTCAATTCTTCATGTTGGGTGCTTCTTTTATTAATGGGAAAATAAAAAATAAATATATGTCAAATACTTTGAAATTTTCAACAGATCGTTTCTGATAATTTCCAATAGGAAAACATTTATTTATTTTCTCTGAATTCACCCAAAATACATTTACATATTTTCCAACTGTCTCAATATTTACACAAAGAGGTAAACAATTTACTGCGGTTTAAATTTATTTCATTTTACCTCCATAAATAAAGCCATTTAATTTCGAGTCATTTAAACTTAACCCATATTTTACGCTACAAAGACCCACAGAACACATAAAAGATGCATTGTTTGCATTTCAATGAGCAATACAAAAAAAATTGAATCGATCTTATTTCTTTCATTGACCTACCATTGATATGTTTAATGAGATTTCGCATAAAAGATTTTCCTTTTTTAAATATCGTATATAAGTGTACGGATTTGACATAAAAATGGCTTTCAATTTCAACCAGGAACTCAATATGTGGGTTATACCAACTCATTGTTGTCGCACTGATGGTAATGCAAATTATACACTGAAAAAAAAAAACTACATTAAGTGAAATATAGGAGGAATATTTAGCATCATTTGTGGTAGACAAGAAATTCGTGTAAAACAAAGAGATTACTAAGAGATTATCATCTTACAGCTTCTCTAAGTTGGCGTTTCGATTTAAAGTAAGTACAAGGTGGCTCATATATAATGCTACAAAGTAAATCCCTTTATTTTCTAATTTTATTGTTCAAGAGCTAAAAGTGTTGGCAATAAAATCAAATAATATAACTAGTTTAGATTTGTTCCAATAGTTTATCTTTAACGTCCGGCAAAGTCATTATACGCTGAACGAAAGTGCGCTATTTTGATATGGTAGACACTTTAGTATTTTCTAGTACCAACCTTACTCTCCAAAATGCTGCAGGCGCAACGGCTTGAGGTCATGGTTACCACAGTTGGTCGAATTCAACCAAAATGGGTAGATTTTTTTTCAGTTTAGTAGATTGGTCAGTTTGGTAGATATTCATAATGCCTTGGTAGATTTAGCAAAATATTCTATAGAAATACAATTTTGACAAAATTTTCTATAGAAATAAAAATTTGACAAAATTTTCTCTAGACATAAAATTCTCGGTACACGCACAGAAAAAACATGGCTGGTCATGGTTGCCGCATCTATTTAATGCTTATCTAGAGTATGTAATTATCGCGAAAACCATGTATTTTGTCTTTGTAAAAATGATTTTCGAGCGGAGAAAAATATGTGTTGGCAATAAGCATTTAAATGGTTCTCAAATGCCGCAAACATGTTCTATTATTCAAATGATAGAATTTGAGACCATTACATGTATCTGACCATTTAATTTGTTTACTTTTTTGAAGAGAAAAAAGTGTTTTTATAAGTTACGTATAGACATGTCTAGAACCATTACATGACCATAAAGAACATGTACATTATTTTCGTGACCATTTAATTTTTAAAATTTTTTGCAGCGAAAATAATTTTAAAAAAACATTAAAGCAGGTACACACGATTTTCATTTTGCGCGTCAATCGTGTGTTGATTGTTTCTTGGAATGGACGGAGAATACGGAAAAAATATAAGTGTAATTGAAAAAAATTTACCTGTTTTTGTTCTGCATTTTGGTATAATTTACTTTTATTTGCAGTTACATGATGTCTGCGTTGGTACATTTTATGGGCACGAAGTAAATATGGAATAATTACTTATTGCTGAAATTGAACCAACATAAAGTGTGTAAAAATATGTGATGTTTGCTTGCACGACATTATATACACAAATAAACAATAAATTAAAATTAATTTTATGTTTTCTTTTCTTAAGTGGCGTCCTTTTTTTCGACGACGAAAAAAGTTTTTTCTTACAGATCAAAACATTTTAGGTTGTGACCATGTTCTTTTAACTGGAAGAAAAACATTTTTGACGAATACCATAACATTTTAGATCGTGACCATTGTTTTTTAATGGAAACAAAATTCTTTTTATCAATATAATAACATAACATATGACGACAATTTTATTTCTCTTAGAACCATGTTCACTGAGCCAACATGGTTGCAGGTGAAAATGTTACATGGTTGCCGCAAAAATAGCTCCTATCATATTATTTTGCTCTTCGAATATGATTGTGACAATCATGTTTCTTCACTGCGTGTAGACAGAAAAAAATTCTACAGAAATAAAGTCGACAAATGTTTCTATGGAAATTGCCAAAATTTTCTACAGAAATAAAATTTTGGCAAAGTTTTCTTTAGAAATAAAATTTTGACAAAATTTTCTATAGAAATTAAATTTTGACAAAATTTTCTATAGAAATAAAATTATGACAAAATTTTCTATTGAAATAAATTTTTGAGAAAATTTTTATAGAAATAAAACTTCGACAAAAATTTATATAGAAATAAAATTTTGACAAAATTTTCTATAGAACTAAAAATTTGACAAACCTTTCTATAGAAATAAAATTTTGATAACATTTTCGATAGAAATAAAATTTTGACAAAAGTTCCAATAGAAATAAAATTTTCTAAAGAAATAAAATTTATCAACATAATAACATTTTAGATGAGGACAATTTTATTTTTCTTAGAACCTGTTCACTGAGCCAACATGATTGCAGGTGAAAATGTTACATGGTTGCCGCAAAATTAGCTCATATCATATTATTTTGCTCTTCGAATATGATTGTGACAATCATGTTTCTTTACTGCGTGTAGAAAGAAATAAATTCTACAGAAGTAAAGTCGACAAATGTTTCTATGGAAATTGCCAAAATTTTCTACAGAAATAAAATTTTGGCAAAGTTTTCTTTAGAAATAAAATTTTGACAAAATTTTCTATAGAAATAAAATTTTGACAAAATTTTCTATAGAAATAACATTTTCTAAAGAAAAAAAATTTTGACAAAATTTTGTAAAGAAATCAAATTTTGACAAAATTGTCTATGTAAATAAAATTTTGATAAAATTTTCTGTAGAAATAAAAATTTGTCAAAATTTTCTATAGAAATATAATAATAATAATATATATATATATATAATATATATATAATAAATAATAATAATATAAAATTTAAATATAATATATATATAATAAATAATAATAATATAAAATTTTCTATTGAAATAAAAGTTTGAGAAAATTTTTATAGAAATAAAACTTTGACAAAAATTTGTATAGAAATAAAATTTTGACAAAATTTTCTATAGAAATAAAATTTTGACAAAATTTTCTATAGAAATAAAATTTTGACAAAATTTTCTATAGAAATAACATTTTCTAAAGAAAAAAAATTTTGACAAAATTTTGTAAAGAAATCAAATTTTGACAAAATTGTCTATGTAAATAAAATTTTGATAAAATTTTCTGTAGAAATAAAAATTTGTCAAAATTTTCTATAGAAATATAATTTCGAAAAAAAAATATTAGAAATAAAATTTTGACAAAATTTTCTATAGAAATAAAATTTTGACAAAATTTTCTATTGAAATAAAATTTTGAGAAACTTTTTATAGAAATAAAGCTTCGACAAAAATTTCTATTGAAATAAAATTTTGACAACATTTTCGATAGAAATGAAATTTTGACAAAAGTTCCAATAGAAATAAAATTTTCTAAAGAAATCAAATTTTGACAAAATTGTCTACGTAAATAAAATTTTGACAACATTTTCTATGTAAATAAAATTTTGGCAAAATTTTCTATAGATATAAAATTTTGGCAAAATTTTCTATATAAAAAAAATTTGGGCAAAATTTTCTATAGAAATAAAGTTTTGGCAAAATTTTCTATAGAAATAAAATTTTGACAAAATTTTCTCTGGAAATAAAATTTTGACAAAATTTTCTATATAAATAAAATTTCGAAAAAAATTTCTATAGAAATAAAATTTTGGCAAAATTTTTTATAGAAATAAAATTTTGGTAAAATTTTCTATAGAAATAAAATTTTGACAAAATTTTCTCTGGAAATAAAATTTTGACAAAATTTTCTATATAAATAAAATTTCGAAAAAAATTTCTATAGAAATAAAATTTTGGTAAAATTTTTTATAAAAATAAAATTTCGGCAAAATTTTCTGTAGAAATAAAATTTTGACAAAATATTCTATAAAAAAAATTTTGACAAAAATTTCTATAAAAATAAAATTTTGACTTAAATTTCTATGGAATAAAATGTTGAGAAAATTTTCGAAAATTTCGAAAAAAATTCTATAGAAATAAAATTTTGGCAATGTTTTCTATAAAAATTAAATCTCGGCAAAATTTTCTACAAAAATAAAATTTTGACTAAAATTTCTATAAAAATAAAATTTCTATGAAAATAAAATATTGAGAAGATTTTCTGTAGAAATAAAATTGTGACAAAATTTTCTGCAGAAATAAAATTGTGACAAAATTTTGTGCAGAAATAAAATTTTGACATAATTTTCTGTAGAAATAAAGTTTTGGCACAATTGTCTATACAATTGTCTAAAATTTTTACAAACTTTTCCTTACAACGAAAAGCAAAAGATGTACAATATTTGATTTTATATAGAATATCGTTTGGGAGGAAAGAAATATTTTTTAGAACTACTGCATGGATAATATGGTCATGATGTAGGGCCAATGATTTTGTTTTTTACTTTTTGTTAATGTGTTTTTTTGTTTTAGTAAATAATTAAATAGTGAACATTTTCCAGTGTTGGTTTTAATTCGTACTTTTAAAGTTCTTGCATGGAAAATATGAACTTAATAGCAAGTAATTTTTTCCAATGTAATTTATTTTGTATGTATATTTATTATAAACTTTTCGTTTCGCCCAATACAATGATTACCATATTTCTACGAACAATTCACCTTGTCTCCTTCCCTTGCTTCAATTGCGCCTTCTATAAAAGACCATTATTGACACAGCATTACATCTACAAAACTCATGTAAGTAGAGTGATTTACAAGGAGAACAGACATCGAACGTTGTGCGAACGAAGAAGTAGTTAAACAATTTATTTGCTAGCAATGCAAATATCTTCTAAAATTGTGGTTATATTGTGTGGCCTTTGGTATTCGATATTGGTGCTCGAGGTGTGTGTGGCCCAACAAACTGGACCAATTCGAAATGACTGTGAACTGAGTCAGCCATGTAATCGAACCCATATCGATGTATGTGCAACAAATGGTCGAACTTGTAAACGTTTTCCCTCGAACTGTGAACTACAGAGGGAAAATTGTAATTTAACTGTGGCAACAGGTAAGTTCAATCGATGCTATAGGTGTCTTGGTCACTGGCAGGGATTAGGTCGTGACACCACGAAGGAAATTAGAAAATTGGAAGATCTAGCATGGACAATGGAAATTCTAAATGAATTCTAAAATGGTTGGGTTATTTCTATTTTTGGTTTGGGCATTCCGATTTTACCTCCCTACATATTAAAGAAGTTGAAAACTTCAGTTTAGTTCATAACACTTACAACGAGTTAGTAAAATTTTCCAGAAATTTATGGAAATCTCATTATAATTAAATTGGTTAATAGTTTAAAATTACAAATTCCGGCAACGAAACTTTTTCTTACACATATCACAAAATATTTTCTGGTATGCATTTTATAGTTTTTCTTTATTAAATGGTACCTAAAAGTGACCATGATTCATCCCATATGCACCGAAAAAAAGTGAACTGTTTTATAGGAAGAATGAACTACCTCGCACGAAAATTGAACTAAATTTTACTCCACAATTTGAGATTTCCGCAAAGTTTTGTTAAAACTAGGAAATTTTAATGCCCTGTTGTATTTTTAACTGCAGTTCACAGGTCCAACCCATGTTTTGATATAGCCCCCATAAAGACCAATATCCCGATTTGACTTGTTCTGGCATCGAAGCCGACATTTTTATCCTATTTGCTTAATATTTAAAATTTAGAGGTATTCTTAGCCCATTCATACACTTTACTTGGATCCAAAGATTTTGACCTTCCCTTAAGGATTTTGGAATTGATTCCGACCCAAGAAGCCGCTTCTTTAAAATAAAGACATTTTTTTAGGGACCTCCCTGGCTTTAAATCTAGGATCGCTAAAATTAAAATTAGGATACAGATCTAATTTTTACTCTCTTTTTGGCGGAATTTGTATTATCTTTTCGCGGTATACTAATAAAGATATTCATATACACCAAAATACAAGTTTTAAAATGCAACTTATAATGGATACTTCAAAGTAAAAAAGTTTTTTTAATTACACGAACAACTTTAAACCAAAAACGCTAAATCCTCACAATAAATCTTTGCCTATATTTGAATCGTTTGTATCTTAACACTAAAGATTCAATATGTCAGTTAATGTAAGAACTAGTATTAGTATTAGTATTAGTATTAGTATTAGTATTAGTATTAGTATTAGTATTAGTATTAGTATTAGTATTAGTATTAGTATTAGTATTAGTATTAGTATTAGTATTAGTATTAGTATTAGTATTAGTATTAGTATTAGTATTAGTATTAGTATTAGTATTAGTATTAGTATTAGTATTAGTATTAGTATTAGTATTAGTATTAGTATTAGTATTAGTATTAGTATTAGTATTAGTATTAGTATTAGTATTAGTATTAGTATTAGTATTAGTATTAGTATTAGTATTAGTATTAGTATTAGTATTAGTATTAGTATTAGTATTAGTATTAGTATTAGTATTAGTATTAGTATTAGTATTAGTATTAGTATTAGTATTAGTATTAGTATTAGTATTAGTATTAGTATTAGTATTAGTATTAGTATTAGTATTAGTATTAGTATTAGTATTAGTATTAGTATTAGTATTAGTATTAGTATTAGTATTAGTATTAGTATTAGTATTAGTATTAGTATTAGTATTAGTATTAGTATTAGTATTAGTATTAGTATTAGTATTAGTATTAGTATTAGTATTAGTATTAGTATTAGTATTAGTATTAGTATTAGTATTAGTATTAGTATTAGTATTAGTATTAGTATTAGTATTAGTATTAGTATTAGTATTAGTATTAGTATTAGTATTAGTATTAGTATTAGTATTAGTATTAGTATTAGTATTAGTATTAGTATTAGTATTAGTATTAGTATTAGTATTAGTATTAGTATTAGTATTAGTATTAGTATTAGTATTAGTATTAGTATTAGTATTAGTATTAGTATTAGTATTAGTATTAGTATTAGTATTAGTATTAGTATTAGTATTAGTATTAGTATTAGTATTAGTATTAGTATTAGTATTAGTATTAGTATTAGTATTAGTATTAGTATTAGTATTAGTATTAGTATTAGTATTAGTATTAGTATTAGTATTAGTATTAGTATTAGTATTAGTATTAGTATTAGTATTAGTATTAGTATTAGTATTAGTATTAGTATTAGTATTAGTATTAGTATTAGTATTAGTATTAGTATTAGTATTAGTATTAGTATTAGTATTAGTATTAGTATTAGTATTAGTATTAGTATTAGTATTAGTATTAGTATTAGTATTAGTATTAGTATTAGTATTAGTATTAGTATTAGTATTAGTATTAGTATTAGTATTAGTATTAGTATTAGTATTAGTATTAGTATTAGTATTAGTATTAGTATTAGTATTAGTATTAGTATTAGTATTAGTATTACTTGGATCCAAAGATTTTGACATTCCTTTAAGGATTTTGGTATTGATTCTGAGCCAAAGATACGGCTTCTTTAAAATAAAGATAGTTTTTTAGGGACCACCCTGGCTTTAAATCTAGGATCGATAAAATTAAAATTGGATACAGATCTCATTCATCGAATTTTTATTCTCTGTTTGCGATATATTAACAAGTATATACGGCCGTAAGTTCGGCCAGGCCGAAGCTTTATGTCCATCCACAATCGAATTACTTAGGTTGCGGTAACACTTGCCGATGGCAAGGTATCTTAAAACTTCCTAACACCGTCTTCTAAATTACAAGGTAGTCCAAACGTAGTATATATTACTACTTTTTTATTATACTAAAAAAGGCCGATTAAATACGTATATAATTAAGTTTAATTTTTCTGTAGAAATAAAATTTTGACAAAATAAAATATATAACTATAGACCGATATGCACCAATTTTCGCATGGATATTAGCTGCCTTGTACTAACACCACGTTGCAAATTTCAACCGGATCGGATGAATTTTGCTCCACCAAGAGGCTCCGGAGGACAAATCTGGGGATCGATTTATATGGGGGCTATATATAATTATGGACCGATATGGACCAATTTTTGCATGGTCATTAGAGAACATATACCAACACCATGTACCAAATTTCAGCCGGATCGGGTGAAATTTTCGTTTATTAGAGGCTCCGCAAGCCAAATCGGGGGATCGGTGTTATTATGGTTGTTAGAGACCATATACTAACACCATGTACCAAATTTCAGCCGGATCGGATGAAATTTTCTTCTCTTAAAGCGATCGCAAGCCAAATTTGGGGGTCCGTTTATATGGGGGCTATACGTAAAAGTGGACCGATATGGACCAATTTTTTCATGGTTGTTAGAGACCATATACTAACACCATGTACCAAGTTTCAGCCGGATCGGATGAAATTTGCTTCTCTTAGAACAATCGCAAACCAAATTTGGGGGTCCGTTTATAAAGGGGCTATACGTAAAATTGGACCGATATGGCCCATTTGCAATACCATCCGACCTACATCAATAACAACTACTTGTACCAAGTTTCATGTCGTTAGCTTGTTTCGTTCGGAAGTTAGCGTGATATCAACAGACGGACGGACGGACGGACATGCTCAGATCGACTCAGAATTTCACCACGACCCAGAATATATATACTTTATGGGGTCTTAGAGCAATATTTCGATGTGTTACAAACGGAATGACAAAGTTAATATACCCCCATCCTAAATATGGTGGAGGGTATAATAAAGGTGTTCATGTATAAACAAATTCCAGTTTAAAAATCCAAATTATGACAAGTACTTCAAAGCAAAAACTGTTTTCTTAATGCTAAAGAAACTTTAAACCAAAGACGCAAATGCTTAAAATAAGTCTTAGCCTATATTTGAAGCATATTTATCTTAAATTTAAAAATTCAATATGTCAGTTGAGTTAAAGACGATTTCTTTAAATTAAAAATGGTTTTCTTTATTTTAAGGAACATTTGCCTTACTTCAAAGATCTCCAACTTCAACAGAGGGACGCAAAATTTAAAGATATGTGTCCTAAATTTAATGCAAAAAATTTTTGAAGCAAGGATTATAAACTTTCTTTTAGTTGAAATGTCATTATTTTAAAGAATTTTGTACTTAGCATTGCGTAAATTTCGAGTCCTAAAATTTAAGTTGCATAATCTTCCATATTAGGTCAATATTTTTGTCAGTGTAGGGTGTGTACGCATCTGACAAGGAACGTCTCCCGTCGTATGCCGGACTCGATCGATGTATATCGATAATAGCGGCTACGAAACCCGACCCTTATCGCTCCTTGAGGTTTGCTCCAACCCAGTACCGTTTCACGTTACTTCGAGGTGGACCCCCATATTGGTGCTCTATTTCGCCTATTTGTCCCTCTAGTTCTTTCGTTGCCCCATTGTACGCACCTGAAAAACGTGTGATGCGCATGTTCGTAGAGGCAATGTTATGTAATAGTTCACGTCCCGTGCCGTCTGTTCGTCCAATTCTCCATATCGGGGATAAGTTATGCTGTCCACCTGACGTATATAACGCAGTTCCATTGATCTTGCAACTGTTGCATAGTCGTTTCACCTCCTCTTGTCATTGAGCTTAACATGGAATCGGGCAGCACTCAGTGATAAGAGAGAAGTTCACCAATGTGGTATCACAATGGACTGAATAGTCTAAGTGAGCTTGATACAACGGGCTGCCACCTAACCTAACCTTCACCTCCTCTACAGTGTTTGTGTTAGAAATCTTTAGATCAAAAACACTCTTCCTTCCTTCAGCTTGAAGATCTATTGGGATCATGCCGGCTATGATCAGTACCGCCGATACCGCTGATACCGTGCGATATGCATGTGTTACAAGTAAAGCAACCGTACACTGTACTGCCCGGAGCGTTCGCGCCTTATTTCCATGTCTCAGATATGGGCTTGGCCATATCTTGCTTCCGTAAAGTAGACCATTTGCAGGCTTCCATCAGGAGCTTTCGCTTTTTTGGCAGCGGACTGCGTTAGTTCGCCATTAGTCTGCTGAGTTGTTGCGTTATCTGTGTTCCTTTCTTAGCAGCATATTTCCGATTTACTTGAGAGAGGTAGGAAATTTTATGAAATTCATATGGGGTCCCTGATTTTTCGATATTTCGATGTGGAGAGGTCTCTCACCACTGTCCGACATATTGCAATATGCAAATTCACAAATTTTCATCACTGTTCAGCTGAAATAGGTCTCTTGAAAAAAAAATCACTTTCCTTTTTTTCAAAATTTACCCGGGGAGGGCAATCTACTCCATGCCCGACATTTTGAAACTTCAAGAATGATTGATGGTGTCTACACTGAAAAAAATATTGTCGTGAGGTCAAAGATTTCATGTCTTTAAAATACGAATACAAATTTTGCTTAGCATAGAAGACGCATTTCTCTAAAATAAAGTTATTTTCCTTGTCCAAAAGTCGATAAACTTTTCAATGAAATCGTATTGTCCTTATAATTAAGTGATTTGACTTAAAAATGGGTATCTTAACATGAAAGAAAAAATTTATAGGCTAAGGTCAACTTGACTTTAATAATTCAGAAAAATTCTTTAAATTTAATGAAATTGTCTTTAAATTTGTTGTCTTTTTGCATCTTGACTACAAAGCAAAAAATCGTTCAAATATAGGACATGTTTTTCAAAACTTTATTTTAAAGAAGTTGTTTACTTCAAACATAGCATAATTTCTACTGGAAGTCGAGTCCTAATTTGGAAAATAAAGTTGCCGTTAACTCGTTTTTAAAGGACTTTGACAGCATATGAAGAAAAAAAGCTGAGAAAGCGAAAAATTGAAATTTGCTTCCTAGAAGCAAGTACACAAAACCTACATTTAAAAGAGAATTGTGTCTTAAAAGTATCCTTACTTGTATTCTCCGCTTCTTTGGCTCGGAATCAATACAAAATTTTTTAAAGTAAAGACAAAATCTTTGGAACCGAGTATGCTTTTTTTCAGTTTTATTGTTTGACATTTTATCAGGAAGGGGACGTCCCCCTTTTTTCTTTTAGTATACCGATCGGCTTAGAATTAAATTCTGAGTCGATTTAGCGATGTCCGTCTGTCTGTCTGTCTGTCCGTCTGTCTGTATATGTAATTTTGTACACAAAGTGCAGCTCGCAATTGAAGTCCGATCGTCCTCAAATTTGACATTTGACGTTTCTTGGGACAGAGACAATCGCTATTGGTTTTGGAAAAAATCTGTTCAGATTTAGATATAGCTGCCATATATATTTATACCCGATGTGGTCATAGTTAGCGTGTTTATCAACCGATTTTCTTGAAATACCGTACGTCCAAATATTTTATGAATCTCGAAAATGTTGCAAAATATCAGCCAAATCGGTTCAGATTTAGATATAGCTCCCCTATATATCTTTCGTCCGATGTAGACTCATATGACCACAGAGGCCAAAGTTTACTACAGATCTTCGTGAAATTTTGCACAGACAGTAGAATTGACATTCTACCAATGCTTGGTAAATTTGATTGAAATCGGTTCAAATTTAGATATAGCTGCCATATATATCTTTCGTCCGATTTGAACTTATATGGCCACAAAAGCCAGAGTTTTGCCGTGATTTGCTTAAAATTTTGCACAAGGGGTACGTTTAATAGTATCGTTAAGTGTATCAAATTTTGTTAAAATCGGTTCAGATTTAGATATAGCTCACATATATATCTTTCGCTCGATTTGGACTTATATGGTCTCAAAAGCCAGAGTTTTGCCCTGACTTACTTCAAATTTTGTATAAGCGGTACTTTTAACGATACTATTGTACACTCAGAAAAATGCATATCGTAACTACGAGTAAATTTCATATTAATGGTAAGTTCATGATTTTTATTTACAGTTAGTTAAATTTACCTACAAGTGAAGAAAATTTACTTTGTTGTTGTAAAATGAACTTATCTGAAGTACACTCAGAATGGCCATATCCTTCCCTTTAGTAAGTAAATGGACTCAAGCCGATTTCATAGTCATGAGTATATGTTTTTCCGAAATATCGTAAAAGTTTACTTAGGTTTAATTAAATTCAACTACTCGTTATGACGAAGCACTTGTTTAACAAAAATTTTAATATTAAGTATGCTTTAACTACGAAAGAACAGCATTTTTTACTGGTCTCAAAAAAATTAGTGTCGTAATCATGTGTATAGTCCATAATAAGACACAGTTCAAACTTTTTTACTTAACATTAGTTAAAATATATTGCATGGGAGGAATTTTAACTGACTGATAGTATATTATACCACTAGCTATTATGCAGAAAAATAGTGAGTCATATTTATGAATAGAACAAAAATTTTCGGGTGGAGTATATAATTAGTACAATTAGGTACTTAGTTCCGTTTAACGTGTAAACCAATAACTAATATTAGATATTGTTATATTAAATTCCTGAGTACGTATGTACTCCCAAATATGGAAGATATTTCCTTCCTATAAGTTAATAACTATATTTCCATTTTGTAAAAATGAACAGATATATTTTTATTGGATGACAACTTTTTACAAAAATTCTTAGGAAAGAAGTTAAATTTAAATTTTTGTAAGAGCGAACTACGAACAAGTTCTTATTCAGTATGAATTGATATAAACTACTGATCAATACAGTATGAACATATCACTGGTAAATAATTATTTACGTTTTTGTATTATATAACTAATTTTAATATGAGAGAATCGTTAGGAGCCAAATTAGCGTTACCATGTTTTTATGTAAAATCCCCAAAAAATCGTCCAAACAAAGTATCTTTATGTAAACATAATCATAACGTTAGGCGGTATGCGAAACATTTTTCGACGGGGTACAAATACATTAATACTGTCAGCAAAAAATCCTATTTATCGGCAAAGAAATAGATCAGATTTTAATTTTCCCCGTTAGCCGCTAGTCACGGTGTCCCGTTGAGAATTTTTGGCTCCCCATAATAAAAACAAGTATTCGCCTTTCGTTATGGTTGTGTTTACATATGAACAACGCATACATAAAAGGTTAGCTCCGTTCGCGCGATTCAATATTTTAATATTTACCATTACGACAAAATATGTTCAAAACGAAAAGTGATATAATAGACAATACACATATGAGTTGATTTGTACCAATTAATATCACATCAGAAGTTTATTTCTTGGTAAAATTAATCATTTTCTAATACTCTGTATGATTCTATCCACTAAAGTTATGAAGCGTTTGGCAACACCGAAAAGCACTCTGTGTGCAAAATAAAGCCTTCACCTGATTTGCGATGCCACACCTTGAACATAAATTTCATTTGAAATCTTGAAAATGTGCGAACACACAAATATAATACGCACGATTTCAAATCGTTTCAATTACTCGACGATATGTGGAAACCAGAACAGGCCTGACAACTTTACATACAACAAATTAATACTCTGGCATCTCTGCCTTATAGTGGCGAGAGAGAATGAAAAAACTCTTGTCTTTTTATTCTCTCTGTTGTGGCAATTGAGAAGGTTTCATATTCTATCCGATCTCTTTGTGTTGGCATTGGCCTTTTGTGCCTTAATTTTGTACATTATGTACATTTTTTTATTTATTAAGTCTATAGATACAAAAATCCTTACAGACTAAAATATACAAACAATACATTGCATACATATTATTGTTATGTATGCAATGTATTGTTTGAAAATGATAGTTTGGGTACTATTAATGAAAATATAGCACAGAACTAATTGTTTTCCTCTGTTAATGCCCAAATACAATGAAGTGTCTACAGAATTGGGAAAATACCCAAAAATATTTGAGTTATTTTGTTTCTTATTCGATCTTGTTTGTTTAAATATAGAACATTATATAACCAAAAATATCTAAATTTTTTCGTGGTCTTCAAACCCTGGTGCTAGGTGCAGTTGCTCCATAAGTATGTTCACATTCACAACTAGTTTAAATATTTTACATTTCTCCAAGCAATTGGCAGACGCTGTTTGACTTTTTTTTGTTAAAATTAGTTCAATTTCAAATTTGTTTCTTTTCGTAATTAGCAATATAGATATGGACAATATATTCTCTGTTCAAACTATCAGCTGAAAGTGTTTTACGCATCAATAAAGCAATAAGTTCTTTCATTCAATCTTTAAAATTAAAATGGTAATCCCAGCGAAAGGCAACAGTCGCGATTCTAAACTATAAAATCAATGTAGATATTTTGAAATTAATTAATTTGTAATATTCACTTCGTGTTTTCAAATTACTTTTCTTCTACACATAGGACCCATTGTTTTTCCCCAACTTTTATCAACATTGCCATGACAACTTATGTTTTTATTTTCCCTTACACTTTTAGCCGATTTCCATCTTGTATTGGAGTTTGCTGAAACACAAGTTTTTGAAAGTCATAACATTCCATTAAGTAAAAATTTTAATTATGATTTAATAAATTTTTTTATATCAAATTATGTAAAAAAATGTTTAATTGGTGACATCGTTAAATTATTCTGTACCACATGCCATGTGTCTCGTACTATTTCCTCTGATGTACAGTACATATGGACATGTGCCATCACTGTTGTTAAAGTGTATCATCAATAGTGCATACGTTGCTACTAAGCTCTCAGTCGGTAACTATCTGTCTATGGAAGTGCAAGTTAAAGTGAAGTGAAATGGAAGAAAAAATAATAGAAAATAATTTGCAATCAATTTTGAAAAATCTTCATGGAGAAAAATTTATATCAATTTTAGAAGGTAAGTATGTGGAAAAGTGAAACCGGCAAATCACATAATTATCAAAATTTTACAAATACAACATGTACATTAATTCTATCGAATTTTGTTTAAGTGATATGATTTCTATGTAAAGCTTGTAGGTATGTGTTTGCGAGCGTCATGTAGGTACAGAACAACAGAAAACAACACAAAGTTTTTCGTACATACTTATTTGTTTTTGGTTTTGTTGTCTTCTAATGCCCGATGTGTTTCAGTAAATGTTTTTAAAAAACTAAACTATTTATTGTGAACCGAAATAAATATAGAATAATTATAGAATTTATGCAAGTGTTACGAAGTAGAAGCATTTTATTAACTAGTTTGGGAGAAAAACAATATACTCATTAATTATATCGAATTTTGTTCATGTGCTTTGATTTCTATGCAAAGTTGGTATATACCATATATATATGTGTGTGTGTGTTTTTGAGCGTCATGCAAGTGCAGCACAGCAACAACTAACAAAAATGTTTTTTGTACGCTGGTATTCAAGCAGAACATAACTGTAGCGAAAAAGAGAAGAGCAATAGCAAGACGAGTGGCCAGAAAAAACAATCGTGTTTAGCAATAGTGAAATGCATGTATTAGCTTAAGTATATTCCTCATTTTGTTGCCTATGATCAAAGCAGTCATTGAATGTTGAAAAAAAGGGTTGAATTATAGAGATGCCAGATTTTTTGATTATCGCATTCGATCGGTATTTACACAAATCTTTGCATTGCAAATAATATTTATATGAAATAGGAAAATGGAAAACATTTTTAATAAAAACGGATATAGTGAACATTTAGATTTAGGCATTTTAGTTGCTTCTTGAAATAATTTATTTAAACATTATTTAACTTTTTAAATATGTGTTTAAATTTACATTTGTTCATTATCTTAATATAGAACATTCAATCAATGAAGAAAGCTTGAAATTTATTACAAAAAGCCATTTGGATGTTATAATTCCGCGAAGCCGTTACGGAGAGCAAATCATTTTCGAATATCATTTGAAAATTTGGCAACAGCAGCAGTTTGCATCAGATAATCCCAGCGTTTCACATAACAACTCCATATTTGAGCTGCCCATACCCAAAACTAGTGTAAGCGAGGTAAGTTTTACAAATTATTATTGCCCCATTATTATATATTATCTACTATTGAACATGAAGTTCAATAGTAGTGAAAAATTAAATTTTCAAAACTATTTGTAGAATTTTTATTAAATAAAAAAATTAATTTGGGCGCTTTTTATAGAGCATGTTATAGGTTAAAAAAACATTAAAAAAAGTAATCTGATTTATACCAAAATAATAATAAAATTTAACTAAAAACAAAGAATTTTTTGCAATAAAAATAAATTAAATTTAGTGTAATGTTAGCTACGGAAGTTTTGTTTTGTGCAGTTAGAATTTACTAATATTAAAAACATACACAATATATTTCTAGGTTTCTGTTTTGCAAATTTTAAGTGAATCTCTGAATGGAAAATACATAATGGAATATTATGCAAATAAAAACGCCTTAAATAGCAAATATCGCCGAATTTTATCAAATTGTATTACCGAATACCTATTGGAAAATAATGTGAAAACTTCACCACAAATGTTTGATTCATTCGCTAATGAAATTTCTACAATATTCCCTAATGAAAGTAAAGTAAGTTTGACTTGAAATAGTTTTTGTTAGGATTCTTGTTTTTGTATTTTTATGGTTTAACCAGCATTTTTCACTTAAACTAGGACATTTATTTTATAAAAAAGGCGGGAAGAAAACCTGCTGGATGTTTATATAGCAAGTATCACAACTCCATTGGGAAACTAAGAAAGGAAGGTTTGTGGGCTGCTTCCACGTCCATCGAAACAGTTGTGGAAATTCAAGATGAGCCAGTCGTTAATTCTGGTATAGGTATTAGGATATTTACATCTTTTTGGAAGTAGACATGGTTATTCCCTCTGATTGCATAGTACTTATTTGTTCTAAAATTTTACGGTGTTATAATTATGTAAGTAGCTATTTCCAATATATCGCATATTGAAAATAGGTTTTTACGTTTTTTTTACCACTTTTAATATCAAAACAAATAACTGCAGGCAATGAGAAGGTTAATTTATGTGACTTTGTAATAAATTAATGTGGACCCTATCTTAAGTTAAGAAAGTAAAGACAAAAATTCGCCAGTGATGTAATTGTTTATCATTACTATGGATAGTTATACTGTAAGATCGGTAATTTGTACTCAGCCTTTGCGGGAGCGGCGGGGAGCTAATCCCGGGACATAGCGACATTCGGGGTAACGATACCTCCCCTATTTTTCGCAAAGAGCTAAGATTACAAATGTAGTTGGCAAATAAACGTTAGTTTTTCTAACACTCCTGAAAATGAGTTGTCTTTGACTCAATTTTTTTATGGCGAAAAATTTGCTTTTACTTTTTAATTTGTTTTATGTTCTGCATTATTTTTTACAATGGACGCAAAGACTGCTTCAAAATAGATTATTTCATTAAAAGAAATATTTGACTTCAAATTTCAGAAAATAACGATGTAATATATAAAGAATGGCTTAAGTACAATGTAGAGCCATTTGATGAAATTTTAGAAAAATGGAGTGCAACTTTTCATATTAGGCAAAAATGTATTCGGGAGATTTGCACATTGAATGATCTATTGGAAGAGTGGCCGCTTTTCAAACAATCGTTTGGTTACAAACTGGTATAATTTAGAAACTATTGACATAAATGGAGCTATTGCTGATATAAAAATACATTACTTATAGATTGTTGCCGACTTTACCACAAAATATCCAGGAAAAGAAAATTTGTTGTTCGAAAAATGGGAGTCATTTTCAAAATCTATTTCAAAACTAATGGAGCAGAAAATTTCAAATGCTGACAAAATCGAACTCTTAAATAAATTGAGTGGTTCAGATATAAGTTCTGGTATATAAATTTCCATATTGCATAAATTTTCTCAAGATATTACAATATTTATTTTTCTATATAGTTTATTAGCAGAAACATTTTTTTGATTATTCACAAAATTTTTTTTCTGATTCAGTCACGAAATTAACTGATCCAATTAATTTTTTAATTGAAATGTCTTCAATTACGAAAATGATAGTATCGATCACAGTTTTAATTGGACATAGAAAAATTCTTGATTAAAAAATTAATTGATTTTATTAGCAAAGTTCAATTAATTTTTTAATTGATTCAATTAAAATTTAATTGATGTTGACAAAACTGTATTATTTTTTTAATTAAAAAAGGTAATCATTTTCACGATTTAAGAAACTTTAATTAAAAAAATTAATTGGAGCAATTCAAGTTTTTAATTTCGATTTTTTCGGGTTTCAGAAAATCGAGCACTGATAATATTGAATCTTATACATGAAGTATTGAAGCCAAGCACACGAATTTGCACAATAGATATTGAAACGAAGAAAAGAAACTTCCACAAAACAACAGTTGCCGATTCGAGAAATGCTTTTTTGCTCTGGGCCCCTACAATAACAGAATTACAGTCTCAAATAAAATTAAAAATTGACAGATTGTTTGAAAATCGAGAAACGCTACAACCGATTGTATATGGAATTGGAAAATCCAGCGAAGAGTTCTCAGATGTATTTATTTTTTACGCAAATATTTTCTACAAGCTTAATAATATTATACAAGCCATTGACGTAGGATTTAAAATATTTCAAATTTTAGATTTGAAATATCCCCATGATTGTCAAACAGTTTGGCGTTTTATTCAATGTTATTTTTATGAAATACCCCTTAAAAATAATGAAAAAGATAACATATTAATAACAGTGTTGAATGATATTAAGAATTTCTAGGTATTTTGAGTATAAATCATATATCAGTACAAAATACATATATTAAAAAAATCTTTGACTTATTTATATTTCTCCAAAATCCAAAACTATAAAAATGAATTTGAACTGTTTTGTTTGTAATGAAAAATTTGATGACTGTAAAAAGTTATTTTGTCACTTGAAACATTTACATCATCTCTTATCCAATCAAGCATATGAGTGTGGATTTCCAAAATGTACACAAAAATTTGATTGTTTTAAAAACTTTTCAAAACATATGGTAAACGAAGTCTTTAAATGTAGTACAAAAAATGCCACAAGTTCAGAAAATATCCATGAAAAACTCATCGAGCCACAGAGGTCAACATTGCGCTCTTCTGAATTTCTGTCTGTTTATTCCCAAAATAAAAGACACGATTCTTATTCGCCTCCAAACACAAATTATTTTTCTGAGAACACTCCAGAATGTGTCTCTCATTCTCATTTGGCTTTCACAGAAAGTTCCTTTACTTTGACTCTTAGAAATTATGCAAACCCACATTTTTCTAGAAAGCAGGCAAAAGATATTCAGAATAATATTAAGTATAATATTACACATCCTATTAAAAATGAAATAATGAAAGTTTTGAAAGGTCTGCGGTCGGAATCTTTGGATAATACAGAGAGCTATCTTAGTCGTATTGCTTCTTTTTGCGACAAGCCTTTTGATACAATTGATTCTGAATACAAATTTATACAAAAATTAAAAAAAATGAATTTATATGAAAGCCCAAAACTAGTCTCTATAAACAACACAATTGCGAACTTGCAACTAAAACATTTTACTTCACAAGATGTAGTACAAAACAAAGGTGTAATATTTCCAATAAAATTTCAAATGAAGAAGTTTTTTGAGCTCGACGGTGTATTGGAAGGTTTCGAAGAAAATATTAAGAATTTTAATGACAACAACAATCTTAAAAATTTTTGTTGTGGTAAGCTTTGGAAAGATAAGATTCGACATGTAAGAGGAAAAGATTTATATATTCCATACTTATTATATTTCGATGACTTCGAAATCAATAATCCTTTGGGGTCACATTCTTCAAGCCTATTGGCCATATACTACTCATTTCCCTCCGCTCCAATTCCATTAAAATTTAAGCTAGACAATATATTTATTGCGGCATTATTTAAGTCAGTGGACGTAAAAAACCTCGGTAATGAAAAGTGCTTCTATAAGCTCATTGAAACTTTAAATGAAATAGAGAGTAATGGAATTTTGATAGAAAAAGGTGGAATAAAAAGAAAGGTTTTTCTTTGTTTGGGACTAGTTGTGGGAGACAATTTGGCTCTTAATAATGTTCTAGGGTTTTCACGCTCATTTTCAGCGAACTACTTTTGTAGATTTTGTACGATGAATAAAAAAGAGAGTCAAGTTGCTTCAGAAGAAGATTATTTCAAGAAAAGGAACATTGGTAGTTACACACTTCATGCTAGTGATCCACAAAAGGCAGGAATTCGTGAAGTTTCTATTTTTAATACAATATCAAAATTTCATGTTATTGAAAATTTTTATGCGGATTTACTTCACGATATTTTTGAAGGTGTCCTAAAATATGACATGCCCCAAATTATTTTAGGTTTGATAAAAGAAAATGCTTTTGATTTGGACTTACTAAATATTCGTAAAGAATTTTTTGATTACGGAGAAACAGAAAATGGCAATAAGTCTCCTCGAATCAGTGAAAAGAATCTTTTTTCATCAAACTTAAAAATGTCAGCTCGTGAAATGCTCACTTTCGTACATTTTTTTCCTGTCATGGTTGGTGATTTAGTTGACACCGACAGCAAAGTCTGGAATTTTCTAATGAACTTAGTAGAATTGGTAGATATTCTGCTTCAGCCGAGTTTTTCAAATCTAGACATAATAAATCTAAAAGCTCACATTAAGTTCCATAACACAGAATATTGCAAAATCTTTTCCGACACGCTCAAGCCAAAACACCATTTCCTTATCCACTATTGCCAGTTAATAGAGCAATCAGGCCCGCTTAAATTTTTATGGACATTTGGCTTTGAGTCTAAGCATAGACAGTTGAAGACATACACTAAAAATATAATGTCTAGAAAAAATGTTCAATTGTCATTGGCAATAAAATTTTGTTTTTCTTTTGCGGATTTCATTGTAAATTTCAAATATGATACCATTCAACTAAGTCCTCCAATATACTGTTCTCCAAATTCTCAATTTTATGATCAACTAAAAAGCCACATAGCAACAACTGAATTGGACGCTATAGAATGTTATCAAAACTTCACACGATATGGAACGGTGTATAAAAAAGGGTTTGTTATATATAATTATAATCCCAGATTTTGCGCATTTATAATATCTGAAATTTTTATTCTGAATGGGAAGATTTCAATGCTTTGTAAACAAATTAAAGTTTTATATTACGAAAGACATTATTTATCGTATTTCATTGAACCTGAGACTGATCAATTTATTATTTTAGAAGCAGAAGACATAGTCTCTCCTCCAATTCACATGACAATTTTAAATGGAAAATACTTACTTAGACCAAAGCCTCTTTATTAGTGGTTACATTAAACAGCTGAATGATAAAATAGTTTCAAGTGACAAAATAATTTATCTTCATTTATTTTGTATAGAAATCGTTATATTATTAATACCAAACATTTATATGTTTGCATGAAATTGTATGTCCCATTATTTTAACGTTGTCCTTTATTCTTTATTTTTATTCACTTACAATTTCGCTATGTTTTAATCTTTAATGTGAACTTGTGGTTAATAGTCTAGAAGACTATAAAATTTGATTTTCCTTTCTAATCTAGTATATATTCAAAATTATTTTCCTTTTTTATTTTGTTCAAATTATTATAATATATAATAAAATTTATAAAACGTAAAAATATTCATTATTTTTTAATGTTTCCTAAACATTTTTCATTTCTCAAAAAATACAAATTGTTTGTTAGTTTTCCAGCTTAAATTAAACATATATTTTTCCATCTCACAGGATATCCTCAAACGAGAAATGGTTTACTGTTTGGGTTTTACTTTCAGATATGTTACAAAAATATCTTCTCATCTGACGGCCAGTGACTTGAAGAGCTGATAATCAAATGCATGATTTGAATTTTAATATTTAAAAATTATTAAAATTTATGTACATAAAATAAAAAAGTTAAGACTTTTGTATATATTCCAATTATAAGAAACCAAAAATATAATAAAATTGCATAATTTAACAATTGTTTTTTAAAATAAAATTTTAATTTAATTTAAGTTTTACATAATTTCCTAAAAATGAAAAAGCATAGAATTCTTAAAATAAATATAAATTTAAAGCATAATTACATTAATGTTTGTCTACAATTCTACAAAAGAACCTTATAAAAATAAAGATTTAATTGAACTCTATGAAGAGACAAAAATGCATATTTATTACAAACTGGGTGGTAGAAAAAATTTACTATACGGTAGTACATCGATTTTGATATTTGAACTTAATATGAGCAAATGTTCTACCTATTGCTATTACCAAAAGTATTTCTGAGAGTACAATTGGACTTTTATCTAATATGTTCTTATTGAATTTGTAAACTCCGTACCATGATATATTAACTCATTCACGAGTAAATACTATTCCATGTAATTACATGTTTACCTCCATATTAGAAAATGTACACTTTATGTGAGTTCAAGTTATTTCAATTATTATTAAAAAATTCTTTCTCACAAGCAAAAAATATTAAAACGTACTATTTATTTACTTGATCTCAGTAATGATAGTACCTACAGAGATTGCATTGTAATTAAGTAGTAAAAACTTTTTACTCCTACATAAGGCAAATATACTCAGATTTGTGTACCAAGTGTACTAAACACCATTAAAAATAGTATTAACAGCATGCAAATATAAACTTATTTTCGATAAAGAACTAATCAAGTGAAAGTAAATGTCAACTTAACGTCGTGTATTCTTTACTCTACCTACCTACAACTCATATTTGTTACAAGTTCGAAAGTATAACAGTTGGTACTTTAGTTTGTTCCAACAAATAAAATTTGAACTATATTGCTGTTATATGCATTCGTTGACTGTTTTTTTTAACTTACCTTTGATGTAAATGTACTCATGAATTCCAACCAGGTATTGTAGTAAAATACTGTTTAACTAGCTGTTAGTACAATTTCTTTCTTAAATTGAAATAACTTTATGAACTTGCTGTTGGTACCAATTTCTTTGGCGACATACGAAGTTCAATTTTCTCACAGGTAAGTTCATTTTAACTCGTGGCGGGGTTCATTCTTCTCTGAGTGTATGTGCCAAATATGGTCAAAATCGATTCAGATTTAGATATAGCTCCCATATATATTTTTCGTCCGATTTGAACTTATATGGCCTCAAAATCCAGGGGTTTGTCGTGATTTGCTTCAAATTTTGCACAAGGAGTACATTTAGTAGTATCAGTAATTGTGCCAAATTTGGTTGAAATCGGTTCAGATTTAGATATGGCTCCCATATATATCTTCCGTCCGATTTGCACTCATATGACCAGGGAGGCCAAAGTTATACTCCCATTTACGTGAAATTTCGCATAGATAGCAGCATTATTATTCTAAATATATATGGCAAATTTAGTCAAAATCGGTTCAGATTATATATAGCTCCCATATATACGTACACCAGAGTTGGGGAAATATGGTAGACTGTTACACATTTTGGACCCATTTTCAATGGAAGTTTCCACCAATTAACTGGATAGCATTAGCCGATTTAAATTTTAATTCTAGAGATTTTGTAGAAGTAAAAAAATTGTCTCCTTTATATAGCTTCCTTCAAATGTGAAGTAGTTAAGATGGTAACACAAATTTTGGCCTACATAGGGGTGAAGGGTATAATTTAGTCGGCCCGCACGACTTTAGACTTTACTTACTTGTTTAAAAGAATAGAGCATAACCTAAACTTCTCCGATGTACTTGGAATCTACAGTAAAAGGTAATTAAATTAATTCACTGTACATTTATATTTTTGGGGTCGGGAAAGGCGAACTTCTTTTTCGAATAGTTAAACTAAACTAAATTATTTTGATTTACTTGGAATTTCTAGGAAACACTGAGGAAGTTATGAAATGAATATAGGGTACTTGATTTTTACGTCGGGGAGGAGCAATCTTTCCTTATCCGATAATCTGTTAAAAAATGTTCAATAATATTTGTAATGTTTTAAATGATACTAATATCAACGCTAACGTTAACTTAACGTAATAGGTACAATGGACCCATAGTAGTACAACATTATAGTTCACATTAAGCATTGAAAGAGAAAATTTTAATCCATCCCGGTCCCCAAAGAAAACTTCGAGTTACGCAAGTTGTAAACCAATTTTTCAGTATCCTCCCAAATAATCGTTTACCCAATATTGTTATCATCATATACACTCGATTCATCTCTTCATGAAATTGGGACATTGCTACACTGCATTGACACATGATACGATCTTCCAATGTATAATGGGATTATTTCGAAGAGGCTTTAGTATCTTTTGACATCGACAATTGAACTCTAGTCCTATTTCCACATAGCACTTATAGAACATTGTCTTTCATTTCTTTTAGCCTGGAACTCTACTGCCAATGTCCAATGCTCTCACTTACGTATCAATGAAACTGGCTTATGTGCTTGCTCAACAGAAGGTCTACGTCAATGTTCCAATGAGACAGTGACACAAGGAATTTGCACTTCCAGTGTTACTGGTGCTAGTACAACAGAAACAACAACAACAATAACCGGAGGAGTCCAAGCATGTCGTCTATTTCGAACAGAATGTGATTTAAGACAAGCCCGTTGTTCTGGTCAAGATAGGTATAACGTAGCCCACAAACTAAAGAGATGTTCCATCATCTGGCCGGGGGAAATTTATTCATTATCATGAAAGCACTTTTGGGTTTCGTTACTTAGAATGGCATAACAGCGACAATAGACAGTGTAGAGGATTCACTTTAAATCAAAGTAATCCTTGCCGGTGTCCCAATCTCTTGCAATGTTCTTGGGCGAATCGAACTCAACGTTGTGTTCAAGTGAATCGCCGAGTTTGTCGTTTGTATGGCAGTGAATGTGACCTAGAAAGTAGCAGATGTGATGGCGAACAACGTAAGTTAGATATTTGCCAGTGATTAAATTCGATTTTGGACGACTTTTGTAAATATTCCAATATTTCACAGGCTTGAGAGATGTCTCCATTCTTCACTGCCATAATTTTCAAGTGAATCGAACACAATCGTGTCATTGTCCAGGACTATTGAACTGTCAACGAAATCAAACCAATATTTGTGTTCGCAATACCATGAACTCATGTCAATTGATGGCCAATGAATGTGATGTGGAACAGAGGAGATGTAATGGAGATGGTGAGTAAGAGTGGGGATTTTACATTTGGGTGTTGCTGGAATTTTGATATTAATATTAATGCGAATATGTAAAAATTATGTTTATTCCATTGGGAATTTTATCGTTACACGGAAAAAAATTTTCATAGTTAAACTAACGCTAAATTTACCATATTTTTATTGGAAAAAATTTATTTGTTTGTAGTTCAATTTTATGATTTTTATCGAAATTTTCCAAAAGCTTAATGAAATCTTACTTTTTTTAAGTATGTCTCAAAAATTTTATGAACTAAACGTGAGTATAAAGATCAATGACCGTACACATAAGTTCAATATGAACTAAAGCAAAAGAAGATTTTTGTACGATTCCCAAAAATAGTAAGAATGAACTACTGTATGATGATCTGGCGCCAATAATTTTCTTCTTTACTTTTAGTTAATTTTTTCTTCTACGAGATGATGTAATTTCGTGAACTGTAGTTAAAACAAGTAAGGAAAGTCTAAAGTCGGGCGGGGCCGACTATATTATACCCTGCACCACTTTGTAAATCTAAATTTTCGATACCATATCACATCCGTCAAATGTGTTGGGGGCTATATATAAAGGTTTGTCCCAAATACATACATTTAAATATCACTCGATCTGGACAGAATTTGATAGACTTCTACAAAATCTATAGACTCAAAATTTAAGTCGGCTAATGCACTAGGGTGGAACACAATGTTAGTAAAAAAATATGGCAAACATTTAAATCTGAAGCAATTTTAAGGAAACTTAGCAAAAGTTTATTTATGATTTATCGCTCGATATATATGTATTATAAGTTTAGGAAAATTAGAATCATTTTTACAACTTTTCGACTAATGAGTGGCGATTTTACAAGGAAAATGTTTGTATTTTGACCATTTTTGTCGAAATCAGAAAAACATATATATGGGAGCTATACTCTGGCTTCTGGGGCCATATAAGTCCATATCGGGCGAAAAATATATATGGAAGCTATATCTAAATCTGAACCGATTTCAATCAAATTTGGCACACATGACTATACTACCAATTGTACTTCTTGTGCAAAATTTCAACCAAATTGGGCCAAAACTCTGTCTTCTGGGGCCATATAAGCCCATATCGGGCGAAAGATATATATGGGAGATATATCTAAATCTGAACCGATTTCAATCACATTTTTTACACTTGACTATACGACTAAGTGTTATGTTTGTACAAAATTTCAAGCAAATCGGTTTAAAACTCTGGCTGCTGGGTCCATATTAGTGCATATCGGGCGAAAGATATATATGGGAGCTATATCTAAATCTGAACCGATTTCAATCAAATTTTGCACACTTGACTCTACGACTACGTGTTATGTTTGTAAAAAATTTCAAGCAAATCGGTATAAAACTCTGACTTCTGGGTCCATATAAGTGCATATCGGGCGAAAGATATATATGGGAGCTATATCTAAATCTGAATCGATTTCAACCAAATTTGGTACGCATAGTTACAATGCTAAATCTACTCCCTGTGCAAAATTTCAACCAAATTGGGCCAAAACTCTGGCTTTTAGGACCATATTAGTCTATATCGGCCGAAAGATATATATGGGAGCTATATCTAAATCTGAACCGATTTCAATAAAATTTGGCACACTTGACTTCACTACTAATTGTACTCCTAGTGCAAAATTTCAACCAAATTCGGCCAAAAATCTGGCTTCTGGGGCCATATAAGTCCATATCGGGCGAAAGATATATATGGGAGCTATATCTAAATCTGAACCGATTTCAATAAAATTTTGCACACTTGACTATACTACTAATTGTACTCCTAGTGCAAAATTTCAAGCAAATCGGTATAAAACTCTGGCTGCTGGGTCCATATTAGTGCATATCGGGCGAAAGATATATATGGGAGCTATATCTAAATCTGAACCGATTTATTCCAAAATCAATAGGGTTCTATTCTGACCCAAATTAGGAACATGTGCCACATTTGATCACAAAATGTGTTCACAGCCAGACGGACGGACGGACAGACGGACATGGTTATATCAACTCAGGGACCCACCCTGAGCATTATTGCCAAAGACACCATGTGTCTATCTCGTCTCCTTCTGGTTGTTACAAACATATGCACTAACTTATAATACCCTGTTCCACAGTGTGGCGCAGGGTATAAAAAAGTACAACAGGGCATTACAATTTCCTGGTTTTAACAACGCTTTGTGGAGATCTCAAAATGTGAAATAAAATTTAGTTCAATTTTCGTGCGAGATAGTTCATTCTTCCTATATAACAGTTCACTTTTTTTTCGGTGTAGACTTCGCTTTTAGGTTAGGTATTCAGTTCATTGTGATACCACAGTGGTGAACTTCTCTCTTATCACTGAGTGCTGCCCTATTCTATGTTAAGCTCAATGAAAAGGGACCTCCTTTTTATAGCCGAGTCCGAACTACGTTCCACATTGCAGGGAAGCTTTGAAACACTCAGAAATGTCACCAGCATTACTGAGGAAGGATAATCGACCGCTAAAAACCTTTTTGGTGTTTGGTCAAAATTTGGTTTGAACCCACGACCCTGTGTATGCAAGGCGGGCATGCTAACCATTGCACCACAGTGGCTCCTTATTCGAGCATACAGCGGCCAAACGAAATATATAATGGTTTGGTAACAGAAGGATCGCAGAACTCTTTGCTCCACCTTTTGCAGAATCCAAGAGTTCCATTTGCTTTATTAATAGTTAATGAAATATGTGTGTCGATCCAGTCGTGGGTCTAATGTGACTCCAAGGTCTGATATAGAAAACCAAAGATTTAAGTTCACGAGCGTTCAAGACATAGCATGAGTGCAAAAGTTTTATTCTTAAAAATTACATATGTTTACATTTCGATACGTTCACCTCCATCAGATTCACAATGCCATTGTTCGCCAGTTGTCTTTTAAGAAATCAGGAAAACTAACCGCCCAAGACAGATCATTCTTCACCACGACAATTCGAGCTCTCACACACCGGTTCAACAACTTCATTTTCCAGCACTTAAACCATTGATTTGATGGATCATCCTCACCGAATATCTTCTTTATATTCCCGTACCTAACAAAAAAAAAAAAGAAAGGCCTACGTTCGACATCTGTGGCGATTGATGCGTTCAGAGTGCATGTTTTGTAGATATTTCATGTTTTTTAGAGTGGCAAAGTGCTTCCATAATTGGTTCAAACGCATGCACAAGTGTATAAATCTTAATGAGGAATATTTTTGAAATACAATATAGCCACTTTTAATGACTCACCCGAAATATTAAAGGTGTAATAATTTGGTGATAGCTTTTTCGTTTTGAATCTAATATGAAGTCAAGAGATGGATGTTCGGGTGTGTATTAATACACTGACAATTCCGATTAAGGCAATAATACATCCAATAAGCCCGCATTTTTACTCATTATTCTCGATAATGCGAATCCTATCTGACTTTCAGATCTTTCCATTGTTCCGCAAGTACAGTGCAGCAGTTTTGAAGTGGGAGAATCTAGAAATTGTTCCTGTCCAAATCTCTTAAATTGCTCAAGAAACACAACAAGTCCAAGTATATGTGTTCGAATGCCAAATGGATGTAAACTCCTAAGGAATCAATGTGAATTGGAACAAGAAAAATGTCAACAATCTGGTATGTCTAAATGCAGGATAATTCATGAATAGTGAAATTATTAATCTTTTGTTCTAGGTGTCGAAGTTGTTTCTTCTCTATTCTGTAGAGGTTTCGAATATGATCAAATGAGAAATTGTTCTTGCCCTGGTCTACAAACATGTTTGGGAAGTACGGCTACCAATATTTGCATTAGAACCAATGATGGATGTAAAATGTTAAGAAATGAATGTGAATTGGAAGAGCTAAGGTGCCAAGGAGAAAGTATGTACAATTCAAGTCAAAGAAAATATCACTTTTCAGTTTATTTCGTTCGTAGTTGTAACCCTCTTACCAGAAGCCCAATGTCGGTTATTAAGACCTGGTGATAGTGGAGAATGTGCTTGTCCCACTTGGTTAACTTGTTCCACAAGAACATCACAAGTTTGTACAGCTCGAGGAGAGGTATGCAAGCTATTAAGGAATCAATGTGAAATGGAACAAATGAAATGCCAAGGAGAAGGTTTGTCTGGCCTTCTGTGTATTTGAATTTCGCACTAAATGGAATTTCTGTTTTCTTAGCTTTTGATATTGCTGATGTAGTGCATTGCAGAAATTTTGAATTGGGGCAAGATCGTCCTTGTTTCTGCCCTGCTTATAGAACTTGTAATCGTAACAATACTCGCAGTGTATGTGTTCGAGGGGCGAATAGTTCTTGCAGACTTTTGGCAAATTCTTGCGATTTGAGATTGGCCAGATGTAATGGAGAAAGTAAGATTAAGTTCCAAACGAGGTTTTATATTTACACGATAATAAATTGAAATTAAGTTGTTCCTACCTCAGATCATAAAGGTATATAATTATCGGACTACGTTCGTATTTGTTTGTGGCGATGTACCCATATTAGGGCAATTCTACAATAATGTCGTTCTATACTGGGGAATATTTCTTTAATATTTTCACACAATTTTTATTCCTGCTTTCAGATCTCTCAAGAGTTCCGCAATTTCAGTGTAAAAACTTTACCATTGGTGTGAGTCAACAGTGTAACTGCCCTTCACTATTCAATTGTTCTTTGACAGAAATTGGGCCAAGAATTTGTGCCAGAATGGCTAACGGATGTAAACTTTTAAGGAATCAATGTGAATTGGAACAGGAAACATGCCAAAATAATGGTAAAAAAATATTTTCAGATTAAACCAAAAAACGTATAAGTGGCATTCGAGTCCTTTGTCTTTTTAGTAAACGGAACAGTGCCCTTACACCAGTGTAGAGGTTTTGATTTTGGCCAATTGAGAAATTGCTCCTGCCCGGCACTGTTAAGCTGCTCCAATACCGAACGTCCTATATGTATCAGATCTGGAGATGGTTGCACCGTATTGAGAAACGAATGTGAATTGGAAGAATTAAAATGTAGAGGAGAAAGTGAGTTTTGAAATCAATTGACTTCATATTGATTTTTATATAGCACTTATGTCATTTTAGTTGTGACCCTATTACCCGAGGCTCAGTGTAGATTACTGAGATCTGGTCAATCTGGAGCATGTGCTTGTTCCTCGTGGTTATCTTGCTCTGCCTCATCTTCTGAAGTATGTATTCAAATGGCAGGAGGATGTAGATTATTGAAGAATCAATGTGATGTGGAAAGAATAAAGTGTCACGGAGAAGGTAAGAGAAAACAATTTTAACTAAAATAATTTCGAACGCTAGCTGTAGGTATGGACATTGAGGAGCTTTCGAGAATAATATCTCGGACACACTTACCAAATCTTTTGACCAGATCTTCAAGAGATTGGATAGCCTATATGCTAAGGAATAGGAGGCTAAAGTGAAGATCGCATTATGTGACCATAACGGACCGTGTAGTGCTGGGAACTCCATAGGGAGGTATAGTATCGCCACTACTATGGGTAAAAACTATACACGGCCTCTAGCTAAGGAGAGATTTGAACCCATCAGAGAAGACAGAATTATGCTTATTCACTAGAAGGACTAACATTTCCCATTATATCAAATCGAGTTTTTTGGGCAAGATGATACCAGTGTCAGATCAAATAAAGTCCTTAGGAGTAACCTTAGACAGAAAACTAATTTGGAAGAGCCACATAAAAGAGAGGACTGAGAAAGATGAGATGTTGGACATTGAGCTGAAGAGTGATGGGATCTAAATGGGGCCTGAATCCAAAGGTGATGCACTGGATATATGACTGCGTAATAAGAGCCAGTCGTGACTTAAGTGTCAATAGTCTTAAGTGTCAATAGTGTCGTGGACTTCAATAAATGGGAAATTCAAAGTAGAAATGGTTAGGTTAGGTGGCAGTCCGATGTATCACATAGACTATTCAGTCCATTATGATACCACATTGGTGAACTTCTCTCTTATCACTGAATGCTGCCCGATTCCATGTTAAGCTCTATGACAAGGGACCTCCTTTTTATAGACGAGTCTGAACGACCAGCATTACTGAAGTGGAATAATCCACCGCTGAAAAACTTCTTGGTGTTCGGTCGAAGCAGGAATCGATCCCACGACCTTGTGTATACGAGGCGGGCATGCTAGCCTTTGCACCACGGTTGTACAACGGTTTCAAAGGACATGTCGTCTCATTTGGGTAATGAAGACCACCAGAGATTTGGCGCCAATACTGGACTTAAGGGCTATAGAGGTTCAGATTAAAAGCGCCGTTGGTGCGATGAAATTGAAGATGTCGAGAGAATGGACGAAAACGAAACATGACGAAACATTAATGGATAAGAGGGGGGTTGTCAGTGGGTGGAATGGTTGATACCATACCAATCCACGATCGTATTACGGTGGTGGCCATAGTTGCCGAGTGTGACATTCTGAGGCCAGTAAGACGGACCTGGAGAATGGGACCTCAGAACATACACCAGAGGAAAATAACTGTTACACCGATGAGTGAGGGGACGGGACTGGGCGCATATGTGGAGGACCCAGACACGGAAGTCCTATTCAGATTACCGGATCACAGAACAAGCCATAACGGAAGGTGTTAAATGGCTCGGAAATAGCCCGAAACCAAAATGTGAATATTTTCACAGATTGCGGGATATGAATGCAATAGCAGGCAATACAATTCAATCGCGAACCGTATTGGACTGCAAAAGCATGATCAATGAACACTCGGAGCACGTCAAAATCCGCATCATATTGATGCCCGGGCTGGCCGGAATAAGAGGAAACGTAAAGCAAATGAACTGGCAATAAGAGCTAGGACACATAGAGTAGTGAACTTAGGCAACATAAAGTCAATAGAGGCAACGAGGGGCGAATTGGATCACTGGGCACGGGAGACACTAGGAGCGATGTATAGTAATGCAATGGTCGGAAGGATGAAAAAATACAATGTTAGGTTAGGTTATGTGGCAGCCCTATGTATCAGGCTCACTTAGACCAACATATTCAGTCCATTGTGATATCACATTGGTGAACTTCTCTCTTATAAATGAGTGCTGCCCGATTCCATGTTAAGCTCAAAAACAAGGGACTTGTTTTTTATAGACGAGTCCGAACGGCGTTCTACATTGCAGTACAACCACTTAGAGAAGCTTGGAAACCCTCAGAAATGCCACCAGCCATACTGAGATAATGGGGATAATCCACCGCTGAAAAACTTTTTGGTGTTCGGTCGAAACAGGAATCGAACCCACGACCTTGTGTATGCAAGGCGGCCATGCTAACCATTGCACCACGATGGCTCCCAAATACTATGAAGTGACCCAGACAAGAAAAAATCTGTAGAACTGCTCAATGAGAGAAGGAGAACAGCCAGAAGGACCGATCACTTAGACTTGATAGTACATCTGTGCCTAATAGGAGCAGCAAAGGATAGTATATGTAGGACATATTTTGGAGATGATGAGACCTTGGAGCACTATCTTTTCACTGTCCTACCTTTACTAGGCAAAGAATAAACCATGTCTGTGAAGAGATGATTAGGGACTTGGCCCAGCTTGGAAGCAGGGACCGGAAACCATTGAAGCTGTGCGCCAAGATCGGCATTAGTGGGACCAGAATACACTCAATATTTGTTGAACATTTGACGGTACAAAATTTCGCATTCGATCCCACATAATTAGTCAATCGCTCGAAACTTCGTGTCGATTGCTGGAAAGAAACAGCAGGTAATGAGTCGTGGATTTACGCGTATGAGGCAGCCCGATGTATCAGGCTCACTTAGACTATTCAGTCCATTGTGATACCACATTGGTGAACTTCTCTCTTATCACTGTGTGCTGACCGATTCCATGTTAAGCTCAAAGACAAGGGACATCCTTTTTATAGCCGAGTCCGAACGGCGTTCCACATTGCAGTGCAACCACTTAGAGAAGCTTCGAAACCCTCAGAAATGCCACCAGCATTACTGAGATAATGGGGATAATCCACCGCTGAAAAACTTTTTAGTGTTCGGTCGAAACAGGAATCGAACCCACGACCTTGTATATACAAGGCGGGCATGCTAACAATTGCACCACGGTGGCTCCCAAATACTATGGAGTGACCCAGACAAGAAAAGATGTGGAGAACTGTTCAATGAGAGAAAGAGGACAGCCAGAAGGACCGATCACCTAGACTTGATAGTACATCTGTACCTAATAGGAGCAGCAGAGGATGGTACATGTAGGACATATTTTGGAGATGATGAGACTGAGCACTACCTTTTCACTGTCCTGCCTTTACTAGGCAAAGAATAAACCATATCTGTGAAGAGATGATTAGAGACTTGGCCCAGCTTGGAAGCAGGGACCTGGAACCATTGAAGCTGTGCGCCATGATCGGCATTAGTGGGACCAGAATAAAAGGTGATACGGTCAAAATTTGGTCAAGGGAAAACGCGTGTAAATCCGTGAAATCGTTTATTTAAAAAATCAAATTAAATTTCTTTTTCAAGTTCAATTAGTATAAAATTCAGGAAAAATATTCAGTTAGGCTTTCGCTTTTCCAAATCCGGACCTCACGCTTGACACCTGCCATCAGATTTTGTACAGCCACCTTGTCCACCTTCTTCGCCGCAGAAAGCCAATTTGCCTTGAACTGCTGCTCGTCCTTAGCAGTTTTTTTTGGTCTTCTTTAGCCCAGTATTTCTCAATTGGGCGGAGCTCTGGCGTGTTGGGAGGGTTCTTGTCCTTGGGAACCATCTGCACGTTGTTGGCGGCGTACCACTCCATGGCCTTTTTACCGTAATGGCAAGATGCCAAATCCGGCCAAAACAGTACGGAACAACCGTGTTTCTTCAGGAAAGGCAGCAGACGTTTATTCAAACACTCTTTCACGTAAATTTCTTGGTTGACAGTCCCGGAAGCTATGAAAATGCTGCTTTTCAAGCCACAGGTACAGATGGCTTGCCAAACCAGATATTTCTTTGCGAACTTTGACAGTTTTATGTGCTTGAAAATATCTGCTACCTTTCCCCGTCCTTTTGCCGAATAAAACTCCTGTCCCGGAAGCTGCTTGTAGTCGGCTTTGACGTAGGTTTCGTCGTCCATTACCACGCAGTCAAACTTCGTCAGTAGCCTCCGGGATCGCGCTTTGGCCGTCGTATTTTGTTTATCAATGCGATTTGGAGTCACTACCTTCTTGTAAGTCGATAGTCCGGTTCGTTTTTTGGCTCGATGCACGGTTGTAGACGATACACCCAGCTTATTTGCGGCATCTCGGAGAGAGAAGTTAGGGTTTCGCTTGAAACTACCGGCAACTCTCTTTGTCGTCTCAGCGACAACTCTCTTTGTCGTCTCGTCTCGACAAACGTTCCCCAAACACTTTTATTACATTTGTAACGGTTGATTTGGCAGCATTTAGCGATTTTGCCAGCTTTGCGGGCGAGTAGCTCGGATTTTCGCGATGCGCGAGCAAAATTTTGATACGCTGCTCTTCTTGCTTGGACGGCATTTTGACAACTGAAGAGTGAATTCCAAAATCAAAATAGGAGCAACATTTTACACACACACACACACTTCCAAAATGGTGTTCAGGTTTTTTAAATGAAAAATTGAAAGAAATACGTCAAGTTTATATTGGCCAAATTTTGACCGTATCCCCCTTTACACTCAATATTTGTTGAACATTTGACGGTAAAAACAAAATTTCGCATTCGATCCCACACAATTAGTCAATCGCTCAAAACTTCGTGTCGATTGCTGGAAAGAAATAGCAGGTGATAAGTCGTGGATTTACGCGTATTAGCCTGAAAGTAAACAGCAGTCGACTGTGTAGGCTTTTTTACGATGAGCCAAATCCAACAAAAGAAGTACGCGCACGAAGAAATTAGAAGCAAATGATTTTATCGGAGAAACTGGACATGTCGCAATTGTACCACTAGAACAATGCAGAACAGTCAATTCTGAGCAGGCATTTTAAACATTCATAACATCGATTTGATGGGTCATCTACCGTATAGTCTTGGCTTGGAACCGAATGACTTCTTTTTATCTCGGTACAAAATAAAATAAAATACAATGCTTCGACAATTGGTTCAAACGCACACAAAAGTTTATAGATCTTATTGGGGAATATTTTCAAAAACAATAAAGGGATTTTCTTTGATTAATAGTTGCTTTCGTTCTCTAATCCTTAAATGGAAAAGGCAACCCTTGTATCTTTCGCTATCTATTATTCATTATCATTTTTATTATCAACTCGATGTACTGGTGTTTCTTTCAATTCTTCTTTTCAGTTTTTAACGTTACCGAAAATTCATTTTGCCGAAATTTGGAAGTGGGTCAAGAGGTTAGGCCATGTTATTGCATTGGATTACAAAATTGTTCTACGAATTCTACAACAAATGTTTGTGCAATTGGTCCAAGGGGATGCACGTTATTACCAAATCGTTGTGATTTTGAATCAGCAACATGTAGAGGAGAAGGTACGTTTGATTGAAATGATTCAACTACAAAACAATGAGCCTCCTATTCCTTGATTTTCAGATCTGACACAGGTATCACCTTTACAATGTAGCAATTTTACACTAGGAGATACTAGACTATGTACTTGTCCAAATCTCCTTAATTGTACCTCATTGCCATCAGCCCCAAGTGTATGTGTGAAAATCGCTAATAGTTGTAAATTGCTGCGAAATCAATGTGAAGTGGAGGAGGAAAAATGTCGTGGAAGGGGTGAGACGGAAAATATTTTCTACATTTGTTAGAAGATAATATGACATTCATTTAATTTCAGCTCTTGAAACTGTTGCCCATTTACAATGTAGTAACTTTGAATATGGTCAAAAAGGAAATTGCTCTTGTCCAAATTTGCAGACTTGTTCCAGCAGCCCAAGGAACATATGTATTAGCCATAAAGGCGGTTGTAGACTTTTGAAAAATCAATGTGAATTAGAAGAATTAAAATGTCTTAGAAAAGGTAAGTAAACGGTGGCTCTATGCAAATTGCCTTACATGGAAGATATTGCAAAAACCAAAAAAAAATCATTACAAAACAAAAAATCCCCAATGAAATATTCCTCCAAAATAATGAGAATTTTTAAAAATTTTGATGTAAGAAACTATTTAATTAAAAATTATATTGATTAAAGTTATTTTTCAATTTAAACAAATAGCATTCAACAAAATGTATAAATTATTTATTGAATATTTTTTATAATTCAATTAAATTTAAATAATTAATTAAATAAAATTAAGTGGATAAATTAATTTTATAATTGAATATCAAAAATATTCTGTGTAGACTATTGAGTCCAATGTGATACTCCAGTGGTGAGCTTCTCTCTTATCACTTAGTGTTTCCAGATTCCATGTTTAGCTCAATAACAAGGGACCTCCTTTTTATAGGCGAAACCTAACGGCGGTTCACATTTCGGTGAAACCTTTTACGAAGGTTGCCTTTTATATTTCGGTATTAGAGAACAAATACAAATGCCCATAACCGAAAATCGTTTTATTGGTTTTCAAAATTTCCCCAGTTTTTCAAAATATTCCCGCTTCTTCAGGTATCGAAAAACGCCGTTCAGTGCTACATCAGGATTATACGTCGGATGACCCATCAAATCGATTTTTTTTATTGCTCATATATTTTCTGGCCCTTGTCCCTATTTCGGGACACTTTCATCCCCAAAAACCTAAATTTAAATTAAAATTCCTCACAGAAATCTTTAATAAATTTTTGACAATTTTTATAAATTTTTTATAAAATTTTAATCAACATTTTATTTCTATAGAAAATTTCATATATATAGAAAGTTTTATCAAAATTTTATTTCTATTGAAAATTTTGTCAAAATTTTATTTCTATTAAACATTTTGTCAAAACTTTATTTCTATTGAAAATTTTTTCAAAATTTTATTTCTATTAAAAATTTTATCAAAATTTTATTTCTATTGAAAATTTTATCAAAATTTTATTTCTATTGAAAATTTTGTAAAAATTTTATTTTTATTAAAAATTTTGTAAAAATGTTATTTCTATTGAAAATTGTGTCAAAATTTTATCTCATATTTGTTGTTTTGATCTCAGCTTTAAAACCATTGTGTTGACTAAACTACAAGAGTAGCTTAACCAACAGAGGAAAATAATTTTTGTCAAATTTATTTGGGCAAAGCCTTATAGACTGCAAGATGGTTGGATGGACGCACGTTTCGGAATTATCACATTCCTCATCAGCATCCTCTACTTGCAGCAAAACTATCAACCAATTATCAGAATAAATTCAGGCAGTTCACTAAACCCATGGTGAACCACACTTGAAAAACAACAAATAACATATGATTGAAATACAAACCCACAATAAAAAACAAAACACGAATGAAGTAAGAGGAAGCACGCTCAAAATAAACCCAGCCATCTGCACTCAAATCGATGAGTTGATGGTGGCAAAGGAAAAGAGAAATGTTTGTATGAATTTATTTCGGCATAAGCCGGCTATCATGTAAAACCTTTTTTGGGAAGGTTCAAGTGTAGTTTACTTTTGGGTTTAGTGAACTACCTGAATTTATTCTGATAATTGGTTGATAGTTTTGCTGCAAGTAGAGGATGCTGATGAGGAATGTGATAATTCCGAAACGTGCGTCCATCCAACCATCTTGCAGTCTATAGGGCTTTGTCCACATAAATTTCACAAACATTATTTTCCTCTGTTGGTTAAGCTACCCTTGTACTTTAGTCAACACAATGGTTTTAAAGCTGAGATCAAAACAACAAATATGATTGAAGTACAAACCCACAATAAAAAACGAAAATTTTATTTCAATTGAAACTTTTGTCAAAATTTTATTTCTATTGAAAATTTTATCAAAATTTTATTTCTGTTGTTTTTTTTTGATTTCAGCTTAAAACCATTGTGTTGACTAAAGTACAAGGGTAGCTTAACCAACAGAGGAAAATAATGCTTGTGAAATTTATGTGGGCAAAGCCCTATAGACTGCAAGATGGTTGGATGGACGCACGTTTCGGAATTACCACATTCCTCATCAGCATCCTCTACTTGCAGCAAACTATCAACCAATTATCAGCAGTAGAGGATGCTGATGAGGAATGTGGTAATTCCGAAACGTGCGTCCATCCAACCATCTAGCAGTCTATAGGGCTTTGCCCACATAAATTTCACAAGCATTATTTTCCTCTGTTGGTTAAGCTACCCTTGTACTTTAGTCAACACAATGGTTTTAAAGCTGAGATAAAAACAACAAATATGATTGAAGTACAAACCCACAATAAAAAACGAAAATTTTATTTCAATTGAAACTTTTGTCAAAATTTTATTTCTATTGAAAATTTTATCAAAATTTTATTCCCATTTAAAATTTTGTCAAAATGTTATTTCTATAGAAAATTCTGTCAACATTTTATTTATATAGAAAATTCTGTCAACATTTTATGTCTATAAAAAATTTTTTAAAATTTTATTTCTATAGAAAATTTAGTCAACATTTTATTTCTATAGAAAGTTTTGTCAAAATTTTACTGTCAACATTCTATTTCTATAGAAAATTTTGTCAAAATTTTATTTCTATAGAAAATTTTGTCAAAATTTTATCTCTATAGAAAATTTAGTCAAAATTTTATTTCTATAGAAAATTTTGTAAAAATTTTATTTTTATTGAAAATTTTATATGTATAGAAAATTTAGTCAAAATTTTATTTCTATAGAAAATTTTGTCAAAATTTTGATTTCTTTAGAAAATTTATTCGTTTTGTTTGTTATTGTTGCCTTCTCTTCAATCGTTATTGTTGTTTTTTTGTTTTTTGATCTCAGCTTAAAGCCATGCATTGGCTAAACTACAAGTGTAGCTTAACCAACAGAGGAAAAGTATGCTTGTCAAATTTATCTGGGCAAAGCCCTATAGACTGCAAGATGGTTGGATGTACAGCTGTTTCGGAATTACCACATTCCTCATCAGCATCCTCTACTTGCAGCAAAACTATCAACCAATTATCAGAATAAATTCGGGTAATTCACTCAACCCAACGTGAACTACACTTGAACCTCCCGAAAAAGGGTTTGATAGTCGGCTACTGCCTCAACAAATTTGCCAGCATATCTCTTTTCCTTTGCCAAACTCAAATCATCGATTTGTATGTATTTGGCTGGTCAACATTTTATTTCTATAGAAAATTTTGTCAAAACTTTATTTCTATTGAAAATTTTGTCAAAATTTTATTTCTATAGAAAATTTTGTCAAAATTTTATTTCTATTGAAAATGTTGTCAAAATTTTGTCAAAATTTTATCGCTATTGAAAATTTTGTCAACATTTTATTTCTATTGAAAACTTTGTCAACATTTGATTTCTATTGAAAATTTTGTCAACATTTTATTTCTATTGAAAATTTTATCAAAATTTTATTTCTGTTGTTTTTGAAAATGCTGTCAAAATTTTATTTCCATTGAAAATTTTGTCGAAATTTTATTTCTATAGAAAATTTTATCAAAATTTATTTATATTGAAAATGTTGTCAAAATTTTATTTATTTTGAAAATTTGGTCAAAATTTTATTTCTATAGAAAGTTTAGACAAAATTGTATTCTATAGAAAATTTGATCAATTTTTTTTATTATTATTATATTTTATTTTATTCTATTGAAAATTTTATAAAAATTTTATTTCCATTGAAAATTTTGTTTGTGTTTCTATAGAAAATTCTGTCAACATTTGATTTCTATAGAAAAATTTGTCAAAATTTTATTCCTATAGAAAATTTAATTAACATTTCATTTGTATAGAAAATTGTATCAAAATTTTATTTCTATAGACAATTGTGTCAAAAATTTATATCTATAGAAAATTTTGTCAAAATTTTATTTCTATAGAAAATTTTGTCAAAATTTTATTTCTGTTGAAAATTTTATCAAAATTTTATTTCTATAGACAATTTTTTCAAAATTTTATTTCTATGGAAAATTTAGTCAAAATTTTATTTCTTTAGAAAGTTTTGTCAAAATTTTATTTCAACAGAAAATTTTGTCAAAATTTTATTTCTATAGAAAATTTTATCAAAATTTATTTATATTGAAAATGTTGTCAAAATTTTATTTATTTTGAAAATTTGGTCAAAATTTTATTTCTATAGAAAATTTAGACAAAATTGTATTCCTATAGAAAATTTGATAAAAAATTTTATTTCTATAGATAGTTTTGTAAAAACTTTTTTCTATAGAAAGTTTGTAAAGTACCTATTAATTGGACAGGTCTATTTTGCAAAATCTACCAAAACATCAAGAATTCTACCAATATACCAAAAAGTAAAATAATCTACCATTTTTCGTAGAATTCTACCAACTGTGGCAACCGTGTCCACGATAGGTCTCTAGAAATGAATTAAAAAAGTAAATTCAAGTGTATTGTCTCTAAACTTACCAAGATTTTGTTGCACTTCACTTCATGACTTTGGTCTTAGTTAAAAAGTTACCAACAAATAGTGAATTGAGAGGAATAAAAAAACAATAATCTATTTTTTGTAACACTGGCGATCTTTTCATAGCGCAATGCCACAAAAAAAAACAAAAACAAAAAAAACTTTAAAACTTTCAACTTTATTGGGGTATCTTTCCTTGTGAAAATTTTTTGTAAAACCTTTTTGTTTTAATGCAATCTTAGCTTGGAGAAGTTTTTTTTTTTTTAATAATAAACAAAAAACTTTAAAATGTTTATTTTTTTTTAGATTTTATGATATTACCCGAAATCCAGTGTAGATCTATTGCATCTGGAGCAAGAGGAGCTTGCGCTTGTCCATCATGGTTGAATTGTACCCTGAATCAATCTCAAGTTTGTATTACCACAGAAAGGGGTTGTCAGCTTCTAGGAAATCATTGTGACTTGGAAGAAATGAAATGCAGAGGAAGTGGTAAAATCTAAAATTTTCTCAACTTTAGCTCTTTATAAAAATATTATCTTGATTTCAAAAATTCTAGCCTTTAATGTTACCAACATTTTGCAATGCAGAAATTTTGCTATAGGTGAAGTGAAACCTTGCTCTTGCCCTGCTCTTGAAACATGCAGTCTAAATACAACATCTAATATTTGCGTTAAAGGGCCCAATGGTTGCAGGCTAATATCGAATAGTTGCGAGGTGGAAATGGCCAAATGTAAAGGAGAAGGTGGGTCCCTAAATTATTTATAAGGCATAAATAATTTTGAATGTTTTGTTTTCTTACAAATTTCAGTTTGGCAAACTCAGAATTCTATTCAATGTAGAGATATTCCTGCCGGCCACACTGGGGCCTGTTTTTGCCCAGCATTGGAAACATGCCCCATAATGGGTAATTCTAGTATATGTGTCACACATCGTGGTAAATGTACCCATATGCGTAATAAATGTGATTTGGATATGGCTTGGTGTAAAGGAAAGGGTAAGAAATTATACGATTATTTATTAATAATTTATTACATTTTCTGTAGATATATTTAAATTTATAAAAAAGTTTTATTTTTCTTTGAAAAACTAAGTAAAAAAATTACACAAAATATAATGGACTTAATTTATCAAAAAATGACCAAAGAAAAGTCAAATTGGACTAATCGATTTTTGGTATTTTTGAAAAGTGATACTTGTCGACTTTTTACGACTAATCGAATTTTGACTAAACAATACGAAAAATCAACATCGGAAATACAGGGGAATATGATGCAAATATTTCAATGGTGGTAACCCTGAGAGTTTGTGTAGATGATATTATTTATATTAAATAATTTTAACCAAAAAAAAAAAAAAAAAACAACACACACACATACATATTCCCGTATCTTCAATATGCACGCAGAGAAGTAATATGATCATCCCAACCATGTTCCAAGAGCAAAATGTTACTTTTTCACGGAAAACATGTAGCATGTTTGTCGAAACCATGTTCCTTTCTCGGAGATTATGTATCTGATTTCGGATAGCATGTTATGTTTGACGAGAAAAGAATATTTTTGCGACCAAAATGCTACATGGTCGCTGTGAAAAAATAACATGGTGCTCTTGAAACATGTTTGAGGTGATCATATTCCTTCTCTGGGTGTGGCCTTACAAATGTAGTTTTATTTAACTAACGGATATTTTCTTTCTTTGCTTATAGTTTTTAGCAGAACAGATCCTGCAAAATGCTTAGGAATACCATTGGGAGCCACTGCCACTTGCTCGTGTCCAGAGCTGCAACAGTGTGACCGCCAACAGAGAGTATGCGGAGAAATTGGTAACACTTGTAGGCTATTCGAGAATGATTGTCAAAGGAAAGCGGCTCATTGTCAAGATCAAAGTAAGTATTTTTATACCCTCCACCATAGGATGGGGGTATATTAACTTTGTCATTCCGTTTGTAACACATCGAAATATTGCTCTAAGACCCCATAAAGTATAAATATTCTGGGTCGTGGTGAAATTCTGAGTCGATTTGAGCATGTCTGTACGTCTGTCCGTCCGTCTGTTGAAATCACGCTAACTTCCGAACGAAACAAGCTATCGACTTGAAACTTGGCACAAGTAGTTGTTATTGATGTAGGTCGGATGGTATTGCCAAGGGCCATATCGGTCCACTTTCACGTATAGCCCCCATATAAACGGATCCCCAAATTTGGCTTGCGAGGCATCTAAGAGAAGCAAATTTCATCCGATCCGGCTGAAATTTGGTACATGGTGTTAGTATATGGTTTCTAACAACCATGCAAAAATTGGTCCACATCGGTCCATAATTATATATAGCCCCCATATAAACCGATCCCCAGATTTGACCTCCGGAACCTCTTGGAGGAGCAAAATTCATCCGATTCGGTTGAAATTTGGTACATTACGCTAGTATGGTCGATCTAAGCATGTCCGTCCGTCCGTCTGTTGAAATCACGCAAACTTCCGACCGAAACAAGCTATCGACTTGAAACTTGGCACAAGTAGTTGTTATTGATGTAGGTCGGACGGTATTGCCAATGGGCCATATCGGTCCACTTTTACGTATAGCCCCCATATAAACGGAACTCCGAATTTGGCTTGCAGACCCTCTAAGAGAAGCAAATTTCTTCCGATCCGGCTGAAATTTGGTACATGGTGTTAGTATACGGTCTCTAACAACCATGCAAACATTGGTCCACATCGGTCCTTAATTATATATAACCCCCATATAAACCGATCCCCAGATTTGGCTTGTGGAGCCTCTAAGAGAAGCAAATTTCATCCGATCCGGCTGAAATTTGGTACATAGTGTTAGTATATGGTCTCTAACAACTATGCAAAAATTGGTCTACATCGACCCATAATTATATATAGCACCCATATAAACCGATCCCCTGATTTGGTTTGCGGAGCCTCTAAGAGAAGCAAATTTCATCCGATCCGGCTGAAATTTGGTACATGGTGTTAGTATATGGTATCTAATGACCATGCAAAAATTGGTCTACATCGGCCCATAATTATATATAGCACCCATATAAACCGATCACCAGATTTGACCTCCGGAGCCTCTTGGAAGACCAAAATGTATCTCATTCAGTTGATATTTGGTACGTGGTGTTAATATATGGCCTCAAACACCCATGCAAAAATTGGTCGAAATCGGTCCATAATTATATATGTATAGCCCCCATATAAACCGATCCCCAGATTTGACCTCCGGAGCCCCTTGGAAGAGCAAAATTCATCCCATTCGGTTGAAATTTGGTACGATGTGGTAGTATTTGATATTTAACAACCATCCCAAAAGTGGTCCATATCAGTCCCGATCCTGAGATTTAGTTTTGAAGCCTCTTGGAGTAGCAAATTTCATTTGAGTCAGTTGAAGTTTGGTACATTGTGCTAGTATATGACCGTTAACAACCATGCCTAACTAGGTCCATATCGGTCTATACACGCAAAAAAATAATTCTTTCCTCCCAAACGAAATTTTAGACAAACAAAGTTCGTTTCTCATTTGCTTTTCGCTGTAAGGAAGTGTATTTGGAAGAAAAGTATATACTTTTTGTGTTAAACGTTTATTCTTTTCCAGGATTTAAAAACAATTTCATAAAGACAAAAAAACATTGTTTTCTTGCCAATCACATCTTTCTCACATCCACGAGGTTTTTTAGTATTTAACATCTTTTCCTGTAATACCAACAATGTAGAAGAAATTATACGATTTTATAAATTTTTTAAATTGTTTTACCTTTCGCCTGGACGGAGAATCGAACCGCGGACCATGCACTTTGTAAGCCAACACACTAACCACTGAGCTATGTACCTGTTATGGTCATCAATAGATAATTATCCATATAAGTTATATTTATATAGCATAGCTTGCGGCGCCCACGAACCGAATAAACAAAGTTTATTTAACAGAAACAAACATTTAGTTTGGCACCGTGGAGCAGTGGTTGCTACGTCAGACTTGCATGCCAAGGGTCGTGGGTTCGATCTCTGCTTCGACCAAAGTTTATTTTTATTTTTTTTTTACATATATTCCAGATATGTTCGGAAGATTCCGAAAAAATGTTCAACATTACATTGTAGTATATTAAATTTTGAACTGTAAAATGTGTCTTATTAAAGACCTAAAGTCAGAAAAGAACAGTGTTTGATATAAACGAAATGGACTGTGTTGTTGTTTCAAAAATAACTTTTTTTATTGAAAAAATAAAAATTTTGTAACAAACGAATTTTTTTGGTGAAAAAGTTTAAAATTTTCGAAGCAATTCAAAAAACTCTCACAAAAGAAAAACGTTTTCGGTGCACGTTTTCCAAACGTTTTTTTTTTCTTTGCGTGTAGTTATATATAGCCGTCAGATAAATCGATCCCCAATCACACAAAAATTGGTCCATATCAAATTCATAATTGTCTGGCTTTCTACGTACCATGCAAAAGTCCATGTCGATTCGTAATTATTTGTAGACTTACCTATACATACCTTTTTTGTCTAATATATACCACGTATGGACTAACTCACAATTTAGAAAACGATGTTAAGAAGTTTTAAGATACCCCAACCCAAGTAATTCGATTGTGGATGACAGTCTTTCGCAGAAGTTTCTACGCAATCCCTGGGGGAGGGTACATAAGATTCGTCCTGGCCGAACTTACGGCCGTATATACTTGTTTTTCTTCATCCCTGCGTATCATTTCCTGTTTCAGTGATCGAAGTTCGTTTAGTATAGACGAATTTTCCGCCAAATTTTTTGCTTTAAGTACATCTGCAGAATTTGAAAAACTTCTACCAGAAAGATTTTCCATGTAATTCATGTTTTTATCATTAAAGAGTTATGTGGGTGATTGTTTGACGATCGCTTTTTCAAACTAACTGGAAAAAAAACAATCATATGTATGACTTTTTAATAATTACTTTAGGCATCGTGCATATGAAAATCAGCAAAATGAAACAAACATGATTAAGAATATATCATTTAATGAGTCTCATCACGCAATCATTAATGATTAGGAAATTATTCTCCAAAATGAGTAATAAAAATCAGAACATCATATTTTGGCATAACAAAAGAGTCAATAATTACTCATGGTTATAATTAATCCATAATTGAACATCCAACGGAGTCATAAAATAATCATTCCAATGATCAATCATCGCAGAATATTTGGAGGGATATTGTTCATAAAAATGACATATATATCACAATCACGAAAATGTTTGATCACAATAAACAAAACATAAGGTTTGTTAACTTGACTCTTCTGAAATTCATTTCCTTAGAAACCAGTTAAATTTTTTTTTAGAAAAAAATATCGTTAGCTAACTTTTCCGTTAAAATATTTTTACCGAACTATAAGAAAATGGCCGTAAGAATTAATAAAATGGTCCAAATTATTTAAATTTTGCCGAAAAAAAAATGGTAAATGCTTTCTAGAAAAATTGCCAATTTTTGAAAATATTTGGTGTCAAACGTTCCAGACAAGCTTTATAATGAAAATATAAAAATTAATTATTTGTCAAAATATCACAAAATTTCTTAATTCACATCCAAAACGCTGAATTGGGATGACACCTTAAGAAGTGATGCAAATTCAGTGGAACGGCTGTTGAAATGGTGGCCATCCGTCCTACGACAAGCCCATGCTAAATTCATCGCTTCTGCGCCAATTTTGCACCACTTCCGGATCCAAAAAGAATATTTTCAATACTTTTTTGGCGACGCTTTTTTTGCTGGTATACTTTATACCATCCTCAAATGTGCTAGATTTTATTGAAATAGGTTCAGATTTAGACAGAGGTCATAGCTAAACATGCCAAATTTGGTCGAAATTGGTACAAATGTACATATATAGCTCCAATTAATACATTTGTTCCTATTTGCTCTCTTATAACCACCAATTAAATCGTATTACTACGATTTACGTAAAATGTTGAGGAGGTAATATAATTTACATTCAACAACTATATATGCCAAATGTGATCAAAATTGGTTCAGATTTAGATATATCATGTTTGCCCGATTAAGATTCATTTGTCCACGGAGGTAAAAGTTTCACAATGAAAATTTTGAAATATGCTGCTTAGTTCTTTGTATAGCTCAATGGCAAGGTTAGGTTAGGTTAGGTTAAAGTGGCAGCCTGATGAAGATTCAGGCTCACTGAGACTATTCAGTCCATTGTGATACCACATTAACTAAAAGTACATATTACATATGGGCACTTCTAGTTTTAACCGCTGAACGTTCTTGATTATTTTTCTTTGTTGAACCAACCAGATTGTTCCAAAAACATTAGCAGACTGCTTATGTTAACGTTTTCCAGATCCGCCAGTAATCTGAAGCTATATGCTCCTAAAAGTTGCTTGCGCTTTACATAAAATGCAGGACACTCACACAAGAGGTGTTTAATTGATTCTTTTTCCTCCGCATCATGACAGCTCATACAATAGTCATTATACTTCGCGCCAATAGTTTTTGCAAATTCGCCTATCAGGCAGCGACCCGTTATAGCAGATATCAGGAGTGCTATCTGACGCCTTGAGAACACTAGCATATCTAGTGTGCGGTTTAAGTTGAAATGGGGCCATATTTGCTTGGTGTCGTTACAACCCTTGCAATTCTCCCATTGAATATTTGCCATCATAACAGCCTTCTCACACAGCATGAGCTTGCAGGTAGCTAGGGGCATACCTTACATATTCCCCTGGAATATATAAGGTAGTCCCTAGCCTTGCCAACTCATCCGCTTCGCAGTTCCCCGGTATGTTCCTATGGCCAGGCACCCATATCAGGTTAATATTGTACTGCTCAGCCATCTCATTGAGAGATTTGCGGCAGTCGATGGCCGTGGCCTCAATGGCAAGGCTTTATATAGTCAAGTCCGAACCGCATTCCACATTGCAGTGAAACCACTTAACAATTTTTACCCTAAAGTTGCCTGTGTGTTTTGAGACTCACTGTCAGCGTTGTTTTTGTTCATAAAACTGTAACGGTATCGAAAGCTACAAGTGTTTTCTTCAAGTTGAATGAAAAATCAGCTAATTTGGTTGTCAATTGGCAAACAATTGTTCATTAATATGCAAGTACCTCAAGAAAAAAATATTTGCGAATTTAAAAAGAGGTTTTTATACATGGGACTTTTTTCAAAAATTACAACTAAAATGTTGAAAGTTTTTATTAAATCTACTGTAGTAATGTCAAATAAAATATTTCTGGAAGTCAAATCTTAGAATTGCAAAAAAACAACAGATAGGAAATTTTTAAAATTGAAAAGTTGCCTTGGGTAACTTTGGGCAATTGTGGTAGTAAAATTACATATTTTTGAACCTAAGTCCTGGAGAAAAAAGGTTTGAAAAACAATGATTTTTAAAAAATTTTGAACTTCAATTGGAATGTCCCAGTGACGAGAAATGCGGCGATGATGTGGAAAACATATCTGCAGTGCAGTGGGGAATTTGGAAGGAATCGTAAAAAGGGGGGCAACATATTAGTGGATTAGCACGAATATTGGCGCTTTATAATACTTTGGTTTTTTACACCGCCAGTTAAATTGACATGGGTTAAAAAAAAAAACAAAACATTTTCGTGAGTCACGCGTGATTCACGCGAAGTCGTGAATGAAATTTAAACGAAATCTCGTGAATGAAATTTAAACGAAACCTCGTGAATGTGCGTGAACGGGATTAAAGAAAAATGTGTGGCGCGTGAGCGTGAGTAAAAATCAAATCGTGTTCGTGATTGTGAGTGAGTAAACTTTCTCCGAAATCACGCTCCCGATAAAAATTTACTTTCACGATCCAACCCACGCTCACGATCCAACTCACGCTCAAGATAAAATTCACGTTAACAATAAAATTCATATTCACGATAAAATTCGCACTCACGGTAAAACAGACACAAAAAGTCACAATCACGAACAAATTCACGTTCACGATTAAATTCAAGCTCACCGATTTTAATCACCTTTACATATTTAATCACGCTTAAGATTTCAATAGTGTGAGTCACGAGAAATTTCGTTAATTACCAGAATTTTATTGAGCCACGAAAATTGTTGTGTTCCGAAAATATTCGTGACTTACGAGATTACGAAAATTGTCGTGAATCGTGCGAAAGCGTGAGACATAAACATTGTTCATGTGTGAGCGTGTGCGAGTATGACTTTTCATTTCGTGACCGTGAATTCCTACCCACATGGCATGCGTGAGTACAAATATTTCTTCGTGAATGTGTTTGAGCGTGATTGAAATTCACGCGCGCATCTAAGTATATATTTACTGTAAAATAACAAAAAACTTAACAAAAATCCAATAAAACGTAATACGTCTATCATTACAAAACAAAATAGTTTGTAGTCACAATTGCCCAAAGTTGCCCACAGGCAACATTCTCTACCGCCTAAACGAATGGGCGTGGCGACCCGAAATTTTGGCTAGACGCTTCTTAAATGACTTCAACATCATTAAAAGTAAAAAAAATTTTAGCGATACCTATAAAAATTCGGGGTCGAAAGGGTTAAGGAAGCTTTGAAACACTCTGAAAAGCCACCCTATTTCCCGTAGAGATATAACAAAAGGAAAACTGTTTTATGGAGAAAAGTAGCCTTTTCTGCCTTTCAGTGAAAGAATAAAGTTTGTTTTTCATGTTTTTAATTAAGCAGCTCTATTGGACTAATACGTTTTTACTTTTCTCCTTAAGATTGGAAGGAAACTTCAATTCAGAACTGTTGTCAATTTCATACTAATGAAATTGGCAAATGTACCCTGTCTTCAGAGAATGCCATATGTGGTCGTGCCCCAGATAACACCTGTCGTATGTTCGCTAATCGATGTCAATTGAATGCTGTGAATAATAATTTGCAATTAAGTAAGTTTAGCTGTGTCGTATGAACAACATTTGTTTTTAATTGCAAACAAATTCTCTTTCCAGGATATTCTATAGTAGATCGCAGCCAATGTAAATGTCTGGCTTTTGGTAGACCAGGGAAATGTGTTCAACAGCCGACTTGTTTAGCAACTCAAGATAGGCAACGCAATGTTTGCGCCCGCTATGATGATCAATTCAAATGGTTTAGCTCAAAGTGTCAGCTACAACACTACAATTTTTGGACATGTAGAAGTAAGTTCGTGTGTTTTTTTTTTTTTGAGATCTACTTTCTTGGTGTTAAATAATTTGCTTTTTTTGATTTTAGATTTCTGGCCCGTGGGTGAAGAAAATTGCTCGAATATACGAAATTAATTTTACAAATTGTTAATTGACATGTTATTTTTTTTTATGAAATTAGTAAAGAATTTTAAATCTTAATTTCTTCTATAAGTATACTAATGATCTTTTTTTTGTTGCGCAGTAGTTTCAAATTTTCATTTAATTTATTAAGTTTTCGCATTCGCTTTCTCCATTATTAAAGTAAAAATTACATTTATTTCACATCAACACTGTAGCAAAATATTATGTTCATTTCTACATTGTACGACATAATTTCATGACATACGAGTTTCATACTATTAACTCATGCTGGTTTCTTATAACTTTTTGTCATGGTACTGCATACTTTTCTCTGGAAAAACAAAAACACGGAAAAACGAAATTAATACACTGAAAGATTGCATATTAACTGTGATAGATACACGCAAAGAAGGAATATTATTACCCCAAAAATGTTTCATGAGTATAGTTTTACTTTTTCACGAGAAATATGTAATATGTTTGTTGTTACCATGTTATTTTATCGGAAATTATATATTTGATATCTATCCGCATGTTAGGCGAGAAAAAAAATTTTAGCCACAAAAATATTCCACGTTTCCCTTGTATTATTATACCCTCCACCATAGGATGGGGGTATATTAACTTTGTCATTCCGTTTGTAACATATCGAAATATTGCTCTAAGACCCCATAAAGTATATATATTCTGGGTCGTGGTGAAATTCTGAGTCGATCTGAGCATGTCCGTCCGTCCGTACGTCTGTTGAAATCACGCTAACTTCCGAACGAAACAAGCTATCGACTTGAAACTTGGCACAAGTAGTTGTTATTGATGTAGGTCGGAAGGTATTGCAAATGGGCCATATCGGTCCACTTTTACGTATAGCCCCCATATAAACGGACCCCCAAATTTGGCTTGAGATTGCTCTAAGAGAAGCAAATTTCATCCGATCCGGCTGAAATTTGGAACATGGTGTAAGTATATAGTCTCTAACAACCATGCAAAAATTGGTCCATATCGATCCACTTTTACGTATAGCCCCCAAATAAACGGACCCCCAAATTAGGCTTGCGATTGTTACAAAAGAAGCAAATTTCACCCGATCAGGCTGAAATTTGGTACATGGTGTTAGTATATGGTCTCTAACAACCATGCAAAAACTGATCCATATCGGTCCACTTTTACGTATAGCCCCCATATAAACGGACCCGCAAATTTGGCTTGCGATTGCTCTAAGAGAAGTAAATTTTATCCGGTCTGGCTGAAATTTGGTACATGGTGTTAGTATATGGTCTCTAACAACCATGCAAAAATTGGTCCATATCGGCCCATAATTATATATAGCCCCCATATAAACCGATCCCCGGAGCCTCTTAGAGGAGCAAAATTCATCCGATCCGGTTGAAATTTGGTACGTGGTGTTATTATACGGTCTCTAACAACCATGCAAAAATTGGTCCATATCGGTCCATAATTATATATAGCCCCCATATAAACCGATTCCCAGATTTGGTTTGCGGATCCACTAAGAGAAGCAAATTTCATCCGATCCGACTGAAATTTGGTACATGATATTAGTATATAGTTTCTAAGAGCCATTCAAAAATTGGTCCATATCAGTCCATAATTATATATAGCCCCTATATAAACCGATCCCCAGATTTGAACTCCGGAGCCACTTGGACGAGCAAAATTCATCCGATCCGGTTTAAATTTGCAACGTGGTGTTAATATATGGCCGCTAATAACCATGCCAAAATTGGTCCATATCGGTCTATAGTTATATATAGCGGATCCCCAATCACACAAAAATTGGTCCATATTGGTTCATAATCATGCTTGCCACTCGAGCAAAAATAATCTAGCAAAATTTGTCGAAATTTTATTCCTATAGAAAATTTTGTCAAATTTTATTTCTATAGAAAATTTTGGCAAAAAAATTTGTAGAAAATGTTGTCAAAATTTTAAATCTTTTGAAAATTTAGTAAAAATTTTATTTCTATAGAAAATTTTGTCAAAATTTTATGTCTATAGAAAATTTTGTTGAAATCGTATTTCTATAGAAAATTTTATCCAAATTTTACTGCTATAGAAAATGTTGTCAAAATTTTATTTTGTCAAAATTTTATTTCTATAGAAAATTTTGTCAAACTTAATTATATACGTATTTAGTCGGCCATTTTAAGTTTAATATATACCACGTATGGACTACGTGGTATATATTACGGTATTAGGAAGTTTTAAGATCAGCTAAAGTTACCGCAACCCAAGTAAATCGATTGCGGATGACAGTCTTCAGTAGAAGTTTCTACGCAATCCATGGTGGAGGGTACATAAGCTTCGGCCTGGCCGAACTTACGGCCGTACATACTTGTTATGTTTAGGGTGACCATATTACTTCTCGGGGTTTAGTTCTGGCATCTAAAAGCCAATAAATTTTTATACCCTCCACCATAGGATGGGGGGTATATTAACATTGTCATTTCGTTTGTAACACATGGAAATATTGCTCTAAGACCCCATAAAGTATATATATTCTGGGTCATGGTGAAATTATGAGTCGATCTGAGCATGTCCGTCTGTCCGTCCGTCTGTTGAAATCACGCTAACTTCCGAACGAAACAAGCTATCGACTTGAAACTTGGCACAAGTAGTTGTTATTGATATAGGTCGGATGGTATTGCAAATGGGCCATATCGGTTCACTTTTACGTATAGCCCCATTATAAAGGGGCCCCCAAATTTGTATTGCGAATCCTCTAAGAGAAGAAAATTTCATCCGATCCGGCTGAAATTTGGTACATGGTGTTAGAATATGGTCTCTAACAACCATGCCAAAAATGGTCCACATCGGTCCATAATTATATATAGCCCCCATATAACCGATCCCCTGATTTGGCTTGGGGAGCCTCTAAGAGAAGCAAATTTCATCTGATCCGGCTGAAATTTGGTACATGATGTAAGTATATGGTCTCTAATGACCATGCAAAAATTGGTCAACATCGGTCCATAATTATATATAGCCGCCATATAAACCGATCACCAGATTTGACCTCCGGAGTCTCTTAGAAGACCAAAATTCATCTGATTCTGTTCAAATTTGGTACGTGGAGTTAATATATGACCTCAAACACCCATGCAAAAATTGGTCGAAATCGGACCATAATTACATATACCACATATAAACCGGTCCCCAAATTTGACCTCCGGAGCCACTTGGAAGAGCAAAATTCATCCGATTCGGTTGAAATTTGGTACGTGATGTTAGTATATTGTATCCAACAACCATACAAGAATTGATTCATATCAGTCCATAATTATGTATAGCTGCCATATAATCCGATCCCCAGATTTGACCTCCGGTGCCTTATGGAGAAGAAAATTCATCCGATATGGTTGAAATTCGGTACGTGGTGGTAGTATATGATATTTAACAACCATGCTAAAGTGGTCCATATCAGTCCATAATCATATATAGCCCCCATATAAACCGATCCCGAGATCGGAGCCTCTTGGAGGATCAAATTTTATCCGAGTCAGTTTAAATTTGGTACATTGTGCTAGTATATGGCCGTTAACAACCATGCCTAACTAGGTCCATATCGGTCTATAGTTATATATAGCCCTCAGATAAATCGATCCCCAATCACTCAAAAATTGGTCCATATCAAGTTCATAATTGTATATAGCCCCCACATAAGCGACTCCCATATTTCAATTCTGGCTCTCTACGTATCGTGCAAAAAGTCCATATCGATTCGTGATTATTTGTAGGCTTAGCTATACATAACTTTTTTGTCTAATATATACCACGTATGTACTAACTCACAATTTAGAAAACGATGTTAAGAAGTTTTAAGATAACACAACCCAAGTATTTCCATTGTGGATGACAGTCTTTCGTAGAAGAAGGGTACATAAGATTCGTCCTGGCCGAACTTACGGCCGTATATACTTTTTTTTATATTCAATCACGAAATTAATTGATCCAAATAATTTTTAATTGAAATGTCTTCAATCAAAGAAGTGATGAGTATCGATCACCAAAGTCAATTAAAAATTATTGATACAATTAATTGTTGTGATTGTTTATTGTTTCAGTTAAAAAATTTGTTGATCCAATTAAATTTGAATTGATAAGTTTTTTAAAATTCAATTAACATTTTAATTGGAAGAATTGTTGTGATAATTTTAGGCGATTGGGTTAAAACTGCGACCTAGACTTTGAACACAAAAATGTGCTTACAGAAAGACGGACATGGCTAGATCGACTCAGAGGCTGACACTGCACAGAAAAAATATCACCAAAATATTTCCAGGTAAAACCAATTGAAGCTGAAAACTTTTTTAATTCAAAAATTAATTAAATAATAACATTTTAATCAAAATAAAAACAAAAATTCAATTAAGAAAGTGATTGAAATTAGTTTCGTCTTTAATTACAAAATTAATTGATAAATATCTTTTTAATCAACCTAAGAACAGAAAGTTAGTTAAACCAAATATATACGAGCCACCGTGGTGCAATGGTTAGCATGTCCGCCTTGCATACACAAAGTCGTGGGTTCGATTCCTGCTTCGACCGAACACCAAAAAGCTTTTCAGCAGTGGATTATCCCACCTCAGTAATGCTGGAGACATTTCTGAGGGTTTCAAAGCTTCTCTAAGTGGTTTCACTGCAATGTGGAACGCCGTTCGGACTCGGCTATAAAAAGGAGGTCCCTTGTCATTGAGTTTAACATGGAATCGGGCAGCACTCAGTGATAAGAGAGAAGTTCACAAATCTGGTATCACAATGGACTGAATAGTCTATGTGAGCATGATATATCGGGCTGCCACCTAACCTAACCTAACCTAACCTAACCTAACCTAACCTAACCTAACCTAAACTAAACTAACCTAACCTAAGTATATACAGGCGGGCCGAATTTTAAATTCCCATCACCATGAATCAAAAAATAAAATTGTTTCCTTACACAAAAAAACCGTAGGAAAAAATTATTAGTTTGTAGTTAATTTTTATTATTTTTTACGAAATTTGTCTCAAACATTTTATAAACTAAACATTGGTATAAAGTTCAATGAACCAATGCAAAAGAAAATGTTTGTATGGTTCCCAAAAAGAGTAAGAATTAACTATTGCACGGTTAAAATAGTCATGCTTTGGCGCCAATGATTTTCTTCTTTACTTTTAATTCATTTTTATCTTCTACAAGAGGATGTAATCGTGAGCAGCAGTTAAAAAGTACAACAAGGCATTCAATTTTCTAGGTTTTAACAACGCTTTGGGGAAATCTCAAAATGTGGAGTACAATTTAGTTCATTTTTCACACGAGGTAGTACATTCTTCTTATAAAACAATTTACTTTTTTTTCGGTGTAGGAAACTCTTCGTCAGGTTACTTGATAATAAATATATAGACTTTCAGGTGAATTTGATGATAGACACTCTGCCAAGAAAACATAGAAATCGGGACACTAAACTCATGGGAACTATACCAAAACGGTCCATTCGCTACGCCTATTTACGGATCGAAAATAACTGTAAATTTTGAATTTCCGGCAAATCGTATAAAAATTGCGGCATCTCGAAGTCAAATCGTTAGATCGGTCTATATATTATATAAAAATCGATAGAAAAGTATCTCTTGATTTTGAATTTTCTGAAAAATCGCATAAAAATTGCGATGTCTATAGACTTAAGATGTCAAATCTGGAGATCGGTCTAACAGGTTGGCTGATATGTAACCGGTCTGACACATAGATGGCGTCGCTAGTATTAAATGCATATTATTTTTATGTAGTACCAATTTTCAAATGATTCGTGTCAAAATTTAACGTCTGTAAGTCAATTAGTTTGTGAGATAGAGCGTCTTTTGTGAAGCAACTTTTGTTATTGTAAAAAAAATGGAAAAAAGGAATTTCGTGTTTTCTGAAGGGAAAAAATACGGTGGAAGCAAAAACTTGGCTTGATAATGAGTTTCCGGACTCTGCCCCAGGGAAATCAACAATAATTGATTGGTATGCCAAATTCAAGCGTGGTGAAATGAGCATGGAGGACGGTGAACGCTCTTTTATAAACCGGCCCTCCGATTTGGTGTCGAGATTCTAGAACTACAATTAAATGTGCTGAATACTGTGTGTATCTATCCATGTTTTGGTATAGCCCCCATTACACCGAACTCCCGATTTAACTCCTAGGGTTTCTAGAAATTGTAGTTTTTATCCGATTTGCCACAAATTGAAAATATACTGGCATTTTAGACCCATAACAAAGTGTATATGATTTAGTTTTATCGGTCCATTTGGTAAGGTCTCTATATAGACCGATTTCACTTATTGAGGTTATAGAAGGCGCACTGATCATGAAAATTGCTTGAAACTGAATGCAAAATTTCCAGATTTTACTTCTCGTAGTCATTTAAATAATTGGTATGAAAATCCACAGATTATAGATTTCAAATCAAGGCGTAATTTCATAATTTTCTTGCACACTTACAAGAGATGTTTATTATTTCTCTAAAACTCAAACAAAAAATGGTTTTTATAAATTCATAATCTGATGTAGTCTTCATAAGTAAAATCTTTACATTTATCTGTGGGAAGCGTACTAGTTGAACTGATCTGCTTGGGAAAATATCTGTCATCAAACCCCCCTGGAGCCACCGTGGTGCAATGGTTAGCATGCCCGCCTTGCATACACAAGGTCGTGGGTTCGATTCCTGCTTCGACCGAACACCAAAAAGTTTTTCAGCGGTGGATTATCCCACTTCAATAATGCTGTTGACAATGTTTCAAAGCTTCTCTAATATATTCCATGTTAATCTCAGTGACAAGGGACCTCCATTTTATAGCGAGTCCGAACGGCGTTTCACATTGCTGTGAAACCACTTAGAGAAGCTTTGCAATCCACCGCTGAAAAATGTTCGGTGTTCGGTCGAAGAACGGAGAGAATCCACGACCCTTTGTATGCAATGCGGGCACGGTAACCATTACACCACGGTGGCTCCACTAATAACAAAAAAATTAGTATTATCTTCTTACTACAAATTTCTTACGGTACATAAACCCGTTTGACATACTTGTCCATGTAAGTTTAACGAGTTATCTTCTTATTTTCGTATTTTTTGTTTCACTCTCTTGTATTTATGAATGTATGTCTTTAGGTAAGAAAAAGAATGTTCATAAAATGAAATAAAAGAATGAAAAGAAAAACAAACTTTTTAACCACTTTTCAGCATAATGAGGATGTAAGAACATCACATTTTGTCATAAGGTTTTTACTCCACATGCGAAAATTTCCCGCCTCGCCAAAACAAAAAAAAAAACAAGTATATACGGCCGCAAGTTCGGCCAGGCCGAATCTTATGTACCCACCACCATGGATTGCGTAGAAACTTCTACGAAAGACTATCATCCACAATCGAATTACTTGGGTTGTGGTATCTTAAAACTTCTTAACATCGTTTTCTAAATTGTGATTTAGTCCATACATGGTATATATTAGACAAAAAAGTTATGTATAGTTAAGTCTACAAATAATTACTAATCGATATGGACTTTTTGTACGTAGAGAGCCAGAATTGAAATATGGGGGTCGCTTATATGGGGGCTATATACAATTATGAACTTGATATGGACCAATTTTTGTGTGATTGGGGATCGATTTATCTGAGGGCCATATATAACTATAGACCGATATGGACCTAGTTAGGCATGGTTGTTAACGACCATATACTAGCACAATGTACCAAATTTCAACTCACTCGGATGAAATTTGCTCCTCCAAGAGGTTCCAAAACCAAATCTCGGGATCGGTTTTTATGGGGCTATCTACGATTATGGACTGATATGGACCACTTTTGGCATGGTTGTTAAATACCATATACTACCACCACGTACCAAATTTCAAGCAGATCGGATGAATTTTGCTTCTCCAAAAGGCACCGGAGGTCAAATCTGGGGATCGGTTTATACGGGAGCTATATATAATTATGGACTGATAGGAACCAATTCCTGCATGGTTGGTGGATACCATATACTAACATCACGTACCAAATTCCAACCGAATGGGAAGAATTTTGCTCTTCCAAGGGGCTCTGGAGGTCAAATCTGGGGATCGGTTTATATGGGGCCTATATATAATTATGGACCGATATCGACCAATTTTTGCATGGGAGTTTGAGGCCATATATTAACACCACGTACCAAATTTCAAATGAATCAGATGAATTTTGGTCTTCCAAGGGGCTCTGGAGGTCAAATCTGGGGATCGGTTTATATGGGGGCTATATATAATTATGAACCGATGTGGACCAATTTTTGCATGGTTGTTTGAGGCCATATATTAACACCACGTACCAAATTTCAACTGAATCAGATGAATTTTGGTCTTCCAAGGGGCTCTGGAGGTCAAATCTGGGGATCGGTTTATATGGGGGCTATATATAATTATGAACCGATGTGGACCAATTTTTGCATGGTTGTTAGAGACCATATACTAACACCATGTACCAAATGTCCGCCGGATCGGATGAAATTTGCTTCTCTTAGAGGCCTCGCAAGCCAAATCGGGGGATCGGTTTATATGGGGGCTATATATAATTATGGACCGATGTGGACCAATTTTTGCATGGTTGTTAGAGACCATATACTAACACCATGTACCAAATTTTAGCCGGATCGGATGAAATTTGCTTCTCTTAGAGGCCTCGCAAGCCAAATCGGGGGATCGGTTTATGTGGGGGCTATATAAATTTATGGACCGATGTCGACCAATTTTTGCATGGTTGTTAAAGACCATATACTAACACCATGTACCAAATTTCAGCCGGATCGGATGAAATTTGCTTCTCTTAGAGGCCTCGCAAGCCAAATCGGGGGATCGGTTTATATGGGGGCTATATATAATTATGGACCGATGTGGACCAATTTTTGCATGGTTGTTAGAGACCATATACTGACACCATGTACCAAATTTCAGCCGGATCGGATGAAATTTGCTTCTCTTAGGGGCCTCGCAAGCAAAATCGGGGGATCGGTTTATATGGGGGCCATATATAATTATGGACCGATATGGACCAATTTTTGCATGGTTGTTAGAGATCATATACCAACACCATGTACCAAATTTCAGCCGGATCGGATGAAATTTGCTTCTCTTAGAGGCCTCGCAAGCCAAATTTTGGGGTCCGTTTATATGGGGGCTATACGTAAAAGTGGACCGATATGGCCCATTTGCAATACCATCCGACCTACATCAATAACAACTACTTGTGCCAAGTTTCAAGTCGATAGCTTGTTTCGTTCGGAAGTTAGCGTGATTTCAACAGACGGACGGACGGACGGACGGACGGACATGCTCAGATCGACTCAGAATTTCACCACGACCCAGAATATATATACTTTATGGGGTCTTAGAGCAATATTTCGATGTGTTACAAACGGAATGACAAAGTTAATATACCCCCATCCTATGGTGGTGGGTATAAAAAAAACCTCCGGCAGACATGCCTTACCCCCATTCCCCCCATGAACATAAAAAATAAAAATCGAGCACACCGGTACGTATGATAAACGTGCGGGGATATGAATGAGTGATTCATGTTGTCGTCGTAAAGAGTTTACTGCATACGAGTAGAGAAGGATGTTGAACATGTCACCACCACCGGATGTCAACTTACCCATCACATCAACGCTGCGACGTTGAGCACGGTTGTAATATAAGCGGGTAAATAAACGACACGACATGGAGATGAGATAATCAGCTGAAACATTTCACTTGTTTGCGGCAACAACAGCAAGAACTTCAACAATAGCGCAAAACATGCTTTATGAGTACACTGTTAGAAAAATATGTTTTTCATATGTTCCGATATAAACAAAATGTGTTTCGGGCACAATTTTTAAACACAATATATTTAAGTGCAAACATGTAATGTTCCTAAACTAACACAAAATGTTTGGGACACATATGTTAATATGTTAGAATATATTATGTTTGGGGCATGAATGTTTCATAAAAATAATATGTGTGAATGTAAACATATATAAATTTACAAATTTCGAGTAAACATATATATGTTGTGATACTTTATTCATAGAGCGACAGAGAGAGTTAATATAGAGAAAGAAATAGAGATGAAAAACGGGAGGGTTGTTATGTTGAAAGATATCAACATAACGCAGCGAGAGAATGAAATGAGAGCAATTTCTGGGAAACCGCTTGTATGTTGTTTCGGAAAACTGTTTCATGATAAGGCCAAAAATTTAATATGCTTAAGTCTAAATATTATTTAATTTGAATATTAGAATGAGTATTCGGAATAAAGAGAATAGACATTCGGAACCAAGAAAATAGACATTTGAAAAAAAAACAGCATATTTGTATTACAGAAAAAGATGCGAAGAACTCAAAAATTTCGTGGAAATGAAAATTATGTGAGGGAATGAGCACAATCTTCTTTGAGGAATTCTTCCAAGCATATACTATTTTTGGACTCAAAATGCTTCCAAACATATAATATGCTCACATAAAACAAACATATTAATGTTTCGGCAGTATCCAATAATATATGTGCTTCCTGCAAAATATGTTTGGAATATATGTTAGAGAAGCGATTTTTTTTGAGGGTGTAAGTGGTGAATTCTTCCGCTGTTTTCTATTTGAAACTGTAGTTGGTGCGTGTATTTCTTTCTTTTTTATCTCAATATAGTTTTTTTTGTTGACAGATCTTTAAGTTAGCACATTTGTACAATGGGATAATTTGTCAATAATGGCCAATACAAAATTGCTAGGAGAACTTCAGTTGTGTTTCAGAGTATTTTAGGGTCCTTCATTGTTAAGTTTTCCTAGGCATTTGGTAACCATAACTTCCTATAGTTGCGAGAGGAAGGTCATTCAGGTACAAACAAAATAACTGAGTTACCAGTTACCGAACCCTGTGGTATTCGTTTAGTTACTGTGAAAAAGAATCTCCGTATTCCAGTGAAACAGAAACTCCCTAGTAAGCTGACTGTAAGCAATTGGTAAATTAGGAAGTAATTGGAAATTTAATGCTTGGAGAGAAATAGAAGAAGAATAGCCGGAGTTTCAGACATAACATTGTTTGATCAACAGTATCGAAATCCTTCGGGTGATCTAAGAGGACAAGAAAATTGCCTTGGTTTTTTCCTCCGAATTGATTCTGATACATTAATTAATGTACTAATACAACAGTGATACTTATGGAATCAGGATTGCCTCTCTGATAACAAATAGAAATGTAACACATAATAGGAATGGGCATAGACTCTGTATTAGATTAGATTAGGTGAAAAGGATAACAAGTTGGGTGTATTTATATATACCTAAGATCTAGACCAAGAGCATTCGATATAAACAGGGAAAAGCTCTCTATGACTTTATCAAACCTAATACGTCTGATCTCGAAATGGTTCCTGTCAAACAACTTTTTATACCCTCCACAGGATAGAATGAGGGGTATACCAAATTTGTCGTTCTGTTTGTAACACATCCAAATATTGCTCTCATATCCCATAAAGTATATGTATATATATTTTGGATCGTGGGGAAATTCTGAGCCTATCTTGCGATGAACATCCTGTACTACGTTGAAATAACTCCAACTTCCGAACAAAACAAGTTGTCGACTTGAAACTTGATACATGCAGTTGTTATTGATGTAGGTCGGATGATATTGCAAATGGACCCTATCTAACACCTTTCGGGAATATGCCCTCTAACAACTATGGAAAAATTGGTCAATATTGGTCCATAATTATATACAGCCACCACCCAGATTTGATGTCCGGAGCTTCGTGAAGGAGTAAATTTTATCTGATGCGGTTAAAATTTGGTAGGTAATGTTAGTGTATCCTCTCCAACAACCATCAGTAATTGGTCCATATCGGGCTATAATTATACGAGGGCAGTTCGGAAACTTCTTAGCCTAGCACAAAAAGCGCGGTGTAAAAAGAAAAAAGTTGAGTGTTTTGTAAACTACCATCTCTGTTATGAACACATGTTAAATTTTGTTTCGATCTGGCAACTCCTTCATATAGAAACATCCGCAATTTTTTTTTTACAATGGAAAAATTAGAAATGCGTGCTGTCATTATATATTTACATAAAAAAGGTTTATCGGGACAAGAAATTTATAATGATATGGTGAATGTGTTAGGTGAAAGTGCTCCTTCATATGCAACAGTAAAAAATTTGATTGCTGAATTTAAAAGTGGTCGTACAAGCATTGAAGATGAACCACGTAGTGGACGTCCAAAAACAGCAACAACAACAGAAATTGTAGCCAAAGTGCATGATATGGTATTAAATGATCGACGAATAAAATTGCGTGAAATTGCTAATATCAAATGATCGAGTCCATTTAATTTTGCATGAAAAAGCTTTCTGCAAGATGGGTGCCGCATTTGTTAACAGTCGATCAAAAACGCATAAGAATGAACATTTCTCAAGCTTGTTTGGATCGTTGATGAGACATGGATCCACCACTATACTCCAGAAACAAAAGAACAATCCAAACAATGGACTGAAGCTGGAGGAAGAGCCCCAAAGAAGGCAAAAACAATTCAATCGTCTGTTAAGGTTATGGCAACGGTTTTTTGGGACTTCAAAGGTATTTTATTTATTGACTATCTGCAAAAGGGTAAAACAATAAATTCAGAGTACTATTGCAACCTTTTGGATCAATTAAATGTACAAATTCGAAAAAAGCGTCCTAGTTTACAACACGAAAAAATAATTTTTCATCAAGACAACGCACCAGCGCACAAGAGTGTTTTAACAATGGCTAAAAACAACGAATTAAAGTACGAGTTGCTTGACCACCCATCTTATTTTCCTGATTTAGCTCCCAGTGACTTTTACTTGTTCCCAAATCTAAACAAATTCCTTGATGGCAAGCGTTTTACCTCAAATGAAGATGCAATTACAGTTGTAAACCACTATTTTGAAGACCTTGAGGAAAAGTATTTTAATCAAGGGATCGAATTGCTAGAAAAGCGTTGGACTAAGTGTATTGAAGCTTCAGAAGATTATATTGAAAAATAAAAATATTTTTGAAAAACTAATTATTCTCTTTCATTGATAGGCTAAGAAGTTTCCGGACCGCCCTCGTATGGTGACTGTATATGATTATAATCATATACAGTCACCATATAAACCGATCACAGATCTTCGGAGTCTATTAAAGGAGTAAATTTTATATGGTCCGGATAAAACATTTGCTACGTGATTTTAGTAGACGTCTTCTAATAACCAAGACTGATCCACAGGTACCCAGCGAACAAAGTGTAGCCAAAAAAAGCAATGAAAATGAGATTTTTGGATCCGGAAGGGCTGCAAAGTTGTCTTAGGAATAATGTATTTTATATAGGCTTGTCATAGGATGGAAATCTTATTTTTGAGGGTCCGCAGCATTGCGAAAACATTATTTCTTCAAGTGTTTCAGTATATCAGATTTCTTAAAGAAAACAAGTATATACGGCCGTAAGTTCGGCCAGGCCGAATCTTATGTACCCTCCACCATGGATTGCGTAGGAACTTCTGCTAAAGGCTGTCATCCACAATCGAATTACTTGGGCTGCGATAACACTTGCCGATGGCAAGGTATCGTAAAACTTTTTAACACTGTCTTCTAAATTGTAAGTTAGTCCATAAGGGGTATATATTAAACAAAAAAAAAAGACCGATTAAATACGTATATAATTCAGTTTGACAAAATTTTCTATAGAAATAAAATTTTGACAAAATTTTCTATAGAAATAAAAACTTGACAAAATTTTCTATAGAAATAAAATGTTGACAAAATTTTCTATAGCAATAAAATTTTGACAAAATTTTCTATAGAAATAAAATGTTGACAAAATTTTCTATAGAAATAAAATGTTGACAAAATGTTCTATAGAAATAAAATGTTGACAAAATTGTCTATAGAAATAAAATGTTGACAAAATTTTCTACAGAAATAAATTTTTTACAAAATTTTCTATAGAAATAAAATTTTGATAAAATTTTCTATGGAAATAAAATGCTGACAAACATTGCTATAGAAATAAACTTTTTACAAAACTTTCTATAGAAATGAAATTTTGACAAGACTTTCTATAGTAATAAAATTTGACAATTTTTACATGGCTGTTAGAGGCCATATACTAACGAAATGTACCAAATTTCAACCGCATCGGATGACTTTTGCTCCTCCAAGAGGCTCCGGAGGTCAAATCTGGGGATCGGTTTATATGGGAGCTATATATAATTATGGACCGATATGGACCAATTTTTGCATGGTTGTTAGAGACCATATACTAACATCAGGTACCAAATTTCAACCGGATCGGATGAATTTTGCCCCTCCAAGAGGCTCCGGAGGTCAAATCTGGGGATCGGTTTATATGGGGGCTATAAATAATTATGGACCGATATGGACCAATTTTTGCGTGGTTGTTAGAGACCGTATACTTAGACCACGTACCAAATTTCAACCGGATCGGATGAATTTTGCTGCTCCGGAAGGCTCCGAAAGCCAAATTTGGGGATCGGTTTATATGGGGGCTATACGTAAACGTGGGCCGATATGGCCCATTTTCAATACCATCCGACCTACATCAATAACAACTACTTGTGCCAAGTTTCAAGTCGATAGCTAGTTTCGTTCGGAAGTTAGCGTGATTTCCACAGACGGACGGACAGCCGGACAGACGGACAGACGGACGGACGGACGGACATGCTTAGATCGACTCAGAATTTCACCACGACCCAGAATATATATACTTTATGGGGTCTTAGAGCAATATTTCTATGTGTTACAAACGGAATGACAAAGTTAATATACCCCCATCCTATGGTGGAGGGTATAAAAATAAGAAGAAACTTAAAGTATTTTTTTCCTATTTTTATACCCTGGGGGGGGATGGGGGTGTATATTAATTTTGTCATTCCGTTTGTAACATATTTTGGGTCGTGGTGAAATTCTGATTTCTTTACGGCTGTCCATCCGTCTGTGGAAATCACGCTAACTTCCGAAACAAGCTATCGCCTTGATGTAAGTCGGATGGTATTGCAAATGGGTCATATCGGACCACTTTTACATATACCACTTAGGGACCACTTTGTGTCTGGAACTTTTGTGAACAAATAATTTCAAAATTTTTTCTACAAAGGATTTAGAATTTTTTTTTGTGCTAAATTTAAATAATTTGTACCATTTTATTAATTCTTAATCTGTTATTAACTCATTTTAAACACAAAAAAAAAAATCCCTTAAAATATGAAAAGAGCGATTTCCCAGCAAAAAAAGCGTCGCCAAAAAAGTAATGAAAATTTTCTCTTTGGATCCGGAAGTGGTGCAAAATTGACGCAGAATCGATGAATTTAACGTGGGCTTGTAATAGGACGGAAGTCCTTCATTTCAACAGCCGTTTCACTGAATTTGCATCGTGTCTTTGGGTGTGATCCGAATTCAATGTTTTGGATGTAAATAAAAAAATTCTGTGATATCTTGTCAAATAAATAACTTTTATAATTTTTTATAATTTTTAATGGATTCTAACGCTTGTCGGAAACGTTTGATCTCAAATATTTCAAAAATGCACATATTTTTCAGATTGGATTTAGCATTTTTTTCGACAAAATTTAAATGATTTGTACCATTTTATGAATTCTTACTCTGTTTTTAACCTATTTGAAACAAAAAAATTAAAATTGCCCATGAAAAGTATGGAAAAACCAAGTTATAAAAATTGAATTAAAAGAACTTCCTGGGTAGTTAGAATAAAGAACATCATGGGGAGTGCATCTTCTGAAAGTGCTTTTAAAGTTGTGCCTTTGGAAGAACTTCAAAATTTTTTTGCTGGGTTATAAAGAAATTGACTCAAATGAACTTCCTGTGCAGTTAAAATAAAGAACATCTTTGGGAGAATTTGGAAGTTCTTTTAAAGTTGTGCCTTGAGAAGAACTTCCAAATTTTTTTGCTGGCAAATAATGACTTAGGAAGAATTTCCAAATATTTTTGCTGGGTACATAATTAAATATATTTCCCATATAAACCGATCCTTCGATTTTACTTTGCGCATCACCAAAATATTTTGATTTTAAAATTAATTGAATCAATTAATTTCGTGATTCAATTTGAAAAAAAAATTGTGTGAAGGAGAAATTTTATCCGATCCGATTGAAATTTGGCCCTCTAATTACAATGCGAAAATTGTCTGTTACAATTTTTTCGGAATAAATTTTACAAACATTTGAAGAAATCCACCATTTTCAATTTGGGCCTCCAATACTAAATCTACAGTTATGCGTCGCAATATCGTGGATTTTGAACGACATTTTGTTTGAATCCACTACGAGACAGCTGATATTTCCTCATTGCAACTCTACTGAAATCAATCAAACCAATCAACTATGAGCACATTGTGTAAACGTAGTATATTATAAATTAACTCATCTTTGCAGATATTGCCCACTGTACTTATGAATTGACGTCGAAGTCATGAATTGTATCTGTTTTGAATTCTGTCCTTAAGCGATGAACATTTGTTGTAAAACAGGATGACAATAATAATCACAATGCCATTTACAACAGAAGCAGAAGCAGCAGCAGCAACTGCAAAAGCTATGTTACCGACATCATGTCAGTATGGAAATATGAAACTTTTCAAAAAAAGCCCCTGTAGCTCACGAAAATAATTCAAGAAAAAAATGAATGAACAAAAATGTCTTTCAAGTTGGCATTTTTCGTGGTTACGTTGACATGAATGGTGAAGAGAAACCGCTAGCCCATATACGAAAAGAAAACCAGATACACTTCCCTACGAGTGCAAAATGGCATCGTTTCACTAACACGTGTTAAACGTAAAACCATCATTGTTGTCATCGTTTCATTCATTATTGCTTCGAATTTCCCGTTTCCCGTCGACCTATATGTATATGTACAAGACCCCTTTAAGTGAAAAAAGTGTTGAAGTTTCAAAGAATTTGTATTCCGTAAAACAATTTCCGCAACATTGTTGTGTAAATGTCTACGCCTTGAGTTAATGGTGTAAACATATAAGGAGTCAAACTAATGAACTTATATGCAAAAGGGCAATCTACTGGAATACAATACATCAATGGAATCGAAATTCTTTTACGCATACAAAAAAATGAACCTTAAATAGCATTATTGGTGATAGAGCGACTTGCATTTTTTCGGTTTTTAAACGTTGAAAGCGTAATATACAGTAGCGAGGACTTTTGTTTATATAATCAGAAAAAATAGTTGTACACCAATCAAAGTCAAATAAATTATGAAACAATAATAAATTAATGTTTTATTTAGATAATTGAAATAATACTATAAATTAAATTTTATAATTGTTTAATACTGCGATATTTATGACATGTAATTTCTAAAATCTATTGTAGACCCCCTGAAGAAGTGATTCAATATGGCATTTGCGAAATATTGACAAAATTAAATAAAATAACCAAAAGCTTGAAAAAACATTAATTGATTATTATGTTATAACAAAACAAGTGATTAAAGTAGGAAGTCGGGCGGGGCCGACTATATCACACCCTAAACCATCCCTACCGAATTAGTAAACATACGCATTTGTGGGTTGTCATTTGTATAGGTTTTGGGGAAAACACGCATTTCTATATTTAAGAACATTAAGGGGTACATGGTTATGGGAGTTTTATCACAATCTAAACAGAAATGTCTGATATTAGGAACTATAGTTGAACCTGTAGAGTTAGTATGCCACTAATATTGAGTCCATTATTAAACAAGTGAGTAAAGTAGAAAGTCGGGCGGGCCGACTATATCATACCCTAAACCATCTCTAATAAAGTAGTAAACATAAGCACATAGTGGGGTAACATTAGGAACATTAAGGGGTACATGATTATGGGAGTTTTATCACAATCTGAGCAGAAATGTCTGATATTATATACAGTTGTAGTTGATTTTGCACCTACAGAGTTAGTATGCCACTAATATTGAGTCCATTATTAAACAAGTATATATAGCAGTAAATTAGGCCGGGCCGAATCTTAAACACCCACCACCATGAATCAAATATTAGGGTTTCCTTTGAAATGTCAGAGGGTTTGAGGACAGATCCAGCAGAGCAGTTGAATCAGTACACTTCACGAAGATAAATTTAAAGATTTTACCTATGAAGACTATATCAGATTCTGGATTTGTAAGAACCATTTTTGTTTGAGTTTTAGAGGAATCATTAACATCTCTTGTAAGTGTGCAAGAAAATTATAAAATAACGTCTTGATTTGAAATCTTAAATCTGTAGATTTTCACCCGAGAAATAAAATTTGGAAACTTTACATTGAGTTTCAAGCAATTTTCATGATCAGTGCGCCTTCTATACTCTCTAGAAGTGAAATCGGTCTATATGGAGGCATTACCAAATGGACCGATAAAAACTTAACCCGATACACGATTTTGTGAGCCTTAAATACCAGATATTTAAAATTTCAGGCAAATCGGATAACAAAAATACAGTTTCTAGAAACGTAAGGCGTTAAATCGGGAAATCGTTCTTATGAGGGCTATACTAAAATATGGACCGATACTCACCATTTTCGGCACACCTCTTTATGACCCGAAAATACCTCTAGATTTCCAATTTCAGGCAAATAGGATAAAAACTTCGGATTCTAGAAGCCCAAGAAGTAAAATCGGGAAATCGGTCTATATGGGGCTATACCAAAATATGGACCGATACTCAAAATTTTCGGAACACCTCCTTATAGTTCTAAAATACCTCTAGATTTCCAATTTCAGACAAATTGGATAAAAACTACGGTTTCTATAAGCCCAAGACCCAAATCGGGAGGTCGTTTTATATGACACACCTTTTTATACCCTCCACCATAGGATGGGGGGTATATTAAATTTGTCATTCCGTTTGTAACACATCGAAATATTGCTCTCAGACCCCATAAAGTATATATATTCTGGGTCATGGTGAAATTCTGAGTCGATCTGAGTCTGTCCGTCCGTCCGTCCGTCTGTTGAAATCACGCTAACTTCCGAACGAAACAAGCTATCGACTTGAAACTTGGCACAAGTAGTTGTTATTGATGTAGGTCAGATGGTATTGCAAATGGGCCATATCGGTCCACTTTTACGTATAGCCCCCATATAAACGGACCCCCAAATTTGGCTCGCGAGGCCTCTAAGAGAAGCAAATTTCATCGGATCCGGCTGAAATTGGGTACATGATGTTAGTATATGATCTCTAACAACCATGCAAAAATTGGTCCACATCGGTCCATAATTATATATAGTCCCCATATAAACCGATCCCCCGATTTGACTTGCAGAGCCTCTAAGAGAAACCATTTTCATCCGATCCGGCTGAAATTTGGTACATGGTGTTAGTATATGGTCTCTAAAAACCATGCAAAAATTGGTTCACATCGGTCCATAATTATATATAGCCCCCATATAAACCGATCCCCCGATTTGGCTTACGAATCCTCCAAGAGAAGCAAATTTCATCCGATACGGCTGAAATTTGGTACATGGTGTTAGTATATGGTCTCTAACAACCATGCAAAAATTGGTCCATATCGGTCTATAATTATATATAGCCCCCATATAAACCGATCACCAGATTTGACCTTTGGAGCCTCTTGGAAGACCAAAATTTATCTGATGCAGTTGAAATTTGGTACGTGATGTTAATATATGGCCTCAAACACCCATGCAAAAATTGGTCGATATCGGTCCATAATAATATATAAGCCCCATATAAACCGATCCCCAGATTTGACCTCCGGAGCACCTTGGAAGAGCAAAATTCTTCCCATTGGGTTGAAATTTGGTACGTGATGTTAGTATAGGGTATCCAACAACCATGCAGGAATTGGTTCCTATCAGTCCATAATAATGTATAGCTCCCATATAAACCGATCCCCAGATTTGACCTCCGGTGCCTTTTGGAGAAGCAAAATTCATCCGATCTGGTTGAAATTTGGTACGCGGTGGTAGTATATGATATTAAACAACCATGTGAGTTGAAATTTGTGGATGGCAGTCTTTCGTAGAAGTTTCTACGCAATCCATGGTGGAGGGTACATAAGATTCGGCCTGGCCGAACTTACGGCCGTATATACTTGTTATGTCATAAAATACCTCTACATTTCAAATTTCAGGCAATTTGGATAAAAACTACGATTTCTATAAACCCAAGACCCCAAATCGGGAGGTTGGTTTATATGAGGATTGTATCAAAACGTGGACCGATATAGCCCATCTTCGAACTTGACCTGTCTGCAGACAAAAGACAAATTTGTGCAAAATTTCAGCACGATTGCTTCAATATTGGAGACTGTAGCGTGATTACAACAGACAGACGGACATCGTTATATTGTCTTAAAATTTCTCCCTGATTATATAGTCGGAAATCGATATTTCGATGTGTTACAAACGGAATGACAAACTTATTATACCCCCGTCACCATTCTATGGTGGTGGGTATAATAAGGTTATTAGGGGCAATTTTTTTTCAAAATCCGGCGCTCCATATATATGGGAGCTATCTAACTACGAATCGATTTGTATTATATTTTGTAGGTTTGGTTGATATCACATAAGGTTATTGTGCGCTAAATTTGACAAAGATCGGTTTATAAATACGGCTATTAAGACCAAATTTTCGAAGATCAGGTGATACATATGGGAGCTATAGGTAAATCTGTACCGATTTCGATGATTTTTTGCAGATATAGTAAGTACTATAGAGAATTAGATTTGGCCAACTTTGAGTAAGATCGGTTGATAAATAAGGGACTTATGGCCAAATTTGGGAAAATCGCGCGATACATATATATGGAAGCTCTATCTAAATGTGAACCGATTTCGATGAAATGTTGCACTCTTAAAGAGTAGCAAATTGGGAGCCACCATGCATACACAAGGTCGTGGGTTCAACACCAAAAAATTCTTCAGCGGTGATTATCCCACCTCAGCAATGCTGGGAATTGCGAATTTTTGAAAATATTAGAGGTCACACGTTGCAGACTAGCGTCACAATGCATTAAAAACCATAAAAATTTATATATATATATATTATATATTTGGCAAAATATTACAATTTTTTTTATCACATCCAAACCATTGAATTCGAATCACACGTTAAGAATTGATGCAAATTCAGCTTCCTATGGCAAGCCCGTATTAAATTCATCGCTTCTGCCCGATTTTTACACACTTTCCGTATCCAAAGAGAATATTTTCACTATGTTACTTTGTTGGCGACGCTTTTTTTGTTGGGATGTAGATAATTTTTTGGGCAACATTTCAGTGATGATATAGCAATATTGAAGTCATATCCTACAAATCACATACTATCCACAGAAACGGTTAAAATTATATTAAGCCTCTAACGTCAGCAAATATTTGGCCAAAATTTTGTCCAAAACCCCACAAGTCACCGTTCACCTTGGCGAGATGTAGCCCAATTCCTTGTAAAACCACCACAGTAAAGTCAAAAAAATTCTAACAAGTAAAGTAGAAAGTCGTCATCATCAAAAAATCCACAAAATGATTTTGAATCACCGTAAAATGAAGTTGATCGAGATAGCAGAGGCCTTAAAGATATCAAAGGAACGTGTTGGTCATATCATTCATCAATATTTGGATATGCGGAAGCTCTGTGCAAAATGGGTGCCGCGCGAGCTCACATTTGACAAAAAACAACAACGTGTTGATGATTCTGAGCGGTGTTTGCAGCTGTTAACTCGTAATACACCCGAGTTTTTCGATATGTGACAATGGATGAAATATGGCTCCATCACTACACTCCTGAGTCCAATCGACAGTCGGCTGAGTGGACAGCGACCGGTGAACCGTCTCCGAAGCGTGGAAACACTCAAAAGTCTGCTGCCAAAGTAATGGCCTCTGCTTTTTTGGAATGCGCATGGAATAATTTTTATCGATTATCTTGAGAAGGGAAAAACCATCAACAGTGACTATTATATGGCGTTATTGGAGCGTTTGAAGGTGGAAATCGCGGCAAAACGGCCCCATATGAAGAAGAAAAAAGTGTTGTTCCACCAAGACAACGCACCGTGCCACAAGTCTTTGAGAACGATGGCAAAAATTCATGAATTGGGCTTCGAATTGCTTCCCCATCCACCGTATTCTCCAGATATGGCCTCTAGCGACTTTTTCTTGTTCTTAAACCTCAAAAGGATGCTCGCAGGGAAAAAATGTGGCTGCAATGAAGAGGTGATCGCCGAAACTGAGGCCTATTTTGAATCAAAACCGAAGGAGTACTACCAAAATGGTAGCAAAAAATTGGAAGGTCGTTATAATCGTTGTATCGCTCTTGAAGGGAACTATGTTGAATAATAAAAACGAATTTTGACAAAAAAATGTGTTTCTCTTTGTTAGACCGGGGCTTATCAGCCAACCTGTTATATGGGAGCTATATCTAATTCTGAACAGATTTTGATGATATTTTCCATATTTGGTTGATACCACAGAAGGTTACCTTGTGCTAAATTAGAGTAAGATCGGACACTAAATAAGACTATTATGGTCAGAAATAAAGCCATAAGGAGTACATTTTTCAAAAAGGGGCGACATATACATATGGAAGCTATATTTAAATCTGAACCGATTTATTTGGTGCTATAGAAAATTAAATTTGGCCAACTTTGAGTTAGATCGGTTTATAAATAAGGGACTTATTGCCAAATTTGGGAAAATCAGAACCGATTTCGTTAAGATTTGGCACACTTAAAGGGTGGTCCATCGGATTACTTTGTGGCAATTTTGACGCCGATCGGTTAGGAAATGAACGAAATCTGACCCCATTTGTCGAAATCGGGCGATACATATATATGGGAGCTACATCTAAATTTGATCCGATTTCTTCCAAATTCAATAGCGTTCGTCCTTGTGTCCATAAAACACTCTGTACCCAATTTCATCAAAATCGGTTAATAATTGCGACCGGAATCCTGCGAACAACAAAATACATGGACGGACGGACACCAGGAGACATTCTGAGTCGATCGGTATATATTTTATGGGATTTAAAACCAATATTTCTGGTAGCACATTTTTTGGCAGATGGAAGTTATTATACCCTGACCACTATGTGATTTAGGGTATAAAAATTCTTCATATTTACCTAAACCTCTAATTAACATACTTTTATTGCAATATAATTCTTAATATATAATACACAAACAAGTTTGAAGCATTTGAGATGGTATTGAAAATGTAGATCTTCAAAGTGGAGTACGGTATTAAAGATTCGTCCCCGCCTTATCTGTCGAAATATCTTAATATGAAACGAAAGGGTAATACATACCCTTTTATTTCTTATAGCACATAGATTTTATTTTTGTCAGTGTAACAGTTTCTGAGTTTTAAAAACTCGTAAGTGAAAATTTTACTATCTCCTTTCCAACTTATATGTGTCTAAAGCTAAGATATCCCCATGGCTGATGTCCCAACTCCCTTCTAAGGCTTTTAGTGACATAAACCCAAAAAATGGAAAGAGTAAAAATCAAGAAAACAGACCTCAATCAAAGTAAGCCACAAAATAATGGAAAGGAAAAATGTAACAAAATTTTTTCCTTAAGCCAATGTACACCATGTTTATGTACATTACTCAAGCGATTTGGTTCCATAAGCGAACAAAGTCTTCGACTCTCAGAGTACCTAATGCACTGCATACTCCTACCAACAAAGTACTTGGTAAAAATCATCGTCATCCTCATCATCACCACCACATCGCAAGTTAATGCTGACCCTTGTGTTAATTTTTGAAGCTGGACGATTAGAAACCTCCTCAAAAAGTTAGGTATGTCAGGCAAAAATGAACGCAATTGAAGAAGAATGAAAGCAAGGAAGGGGCCTAGAACACAGATTTGTGGTTTTATTGGTTAGGTCACCAACCTAAATCCTTATGGATAACTGCTGATGGTTGAGATAAGAGACAGAGAGAGAGAGAGTTTGTGAATGCGTTTTTCGCTTTGAATGACATGATTTCTCTGGAATTCTATCGTTCCATCCTTTTCTATACATCAAGTTTATAGGTCCCCCCATACAAAACATAAGGATTGGTTTGGCTTTCCTAAAAAGTGAAGTGCATTATTCTCGACCAGGGCGTTGGAAAAGTTGTGGTTTAACTTTTTTTCCACTTCGTTTGTTTATTTTGTTTGGTGGATGTTTCCTTTTAGTTCTACTTATTTTTGTTTTCTTATTGTTTCATTTATTTTACGGGGTTTCATCCACAAACTCCAGAGAGAACATGTACGAGGTCAATATAAAATGTAGGGCTGAATTTTCAATCGTGAGCAATTTATACAGAAAATATTTAGCCAGTCTGAATTGATAATTTTCTATAGAAACACTAATTCAGCACGGCTGAATTATTATTTTCCTGTAGAAAACAAAATGCAGCCAGGTTGTTGTTTTGACAATGCATGGTGTCACTTTAACGTTGTCAGATTCTTACAGAAAATTTAATTCATCCAGGCCTTATTAAAGTTTTCTTAAAGAATGTTTAACTTAGACGCTCTGAATTGCTATTTTCCTAGTTGTAAGAATGCTAAATTAATGTCTTAAGTTAGTTTTGTTTAATTCAGCCAAGCACAAAAGTAGTTTTGCCATAGGAAGTTTAATTCAGCTAGGCCGTATTAAAATTTCCCCAAAGAATATTTAACTAAGCCGAGCTGAATTGGTAGTTTCCTACTAGTTGCAATGCTGAATTAATGTTTTAAGTTAGTTTTTTTTATAATACAGCCTTGCCGAATTGAAGTTTTCTTATTGGAAACTTAATTCAACCATACCGAATTCAACTTTTACTAAAGAATATTGAACTAAGACATGCTGAATTGATATTGTCCTACTAGAAAGGAATGCTCAATTAATGTCTTAAATTAGTTTTTTTTTATAATTCAGCCACGTTCCAAGTTTTCCTATAGCTAAATTCAGTCAGGCCGAATTAAAGTTTTCCTACAAAATATTTAACTATGCCATGATATTTTCCTACTAGTTAAGAATGCAGAATTAATGTCGCAAGTTAGATTTTTTTGTTTATAATTCAGCCACGCAAAGTTGAATTTTTTTTCTTATAGGAAACTTTATTCAGCCAGGCCGAATTAAAGTTTTCCTAAAGAATATTTAACTAAGCCATGCTGAATTGATATTTTCCTACTAGTTAAGAATGCACAATTAATGTCGTAAGTTAGTTTTCTTTAATTCAACTATGGTGAATTGAAGTTTTCCTATAGAAAGCCCAATTCAGCCAGGCCGAGTTAAAGTTTTCCTAAATAATATTTAACTAAGCTATTCTGAATTAATGTCTTAAGTTGATTTCCTTTAAATCCGCCACTTTGAAGTAAGTTTTGCTATAGAAAACTTAATTGAGCAAGGCTTCATTAAACTTACAATTACGTATTTGCTACAGAAATACCCAATTCAGCAAGGCAAAATTGGAGTTTTCTTTAGAAAAGTTCTTATAAAAAAGAACCGGAATTCGTTACTTACGCACGCTCACGAAGATATTATTTTCGCGAATCACGTTCAAGCACGACATTAGGTTGGTTAATCACGTTCACGCACACTCACGCCTTTGCCCTCAGCGTGACTCACGACTCACGCGTGAGTCACGAACATTTTCGTGAGTCTCAACGGTGTTTCACATTACGGTGAAACAACTTTTAGAGATGTTTGATATACTCAAAAATCATACCAGTATAACTGAGAAGCAATAAAACTCGGAATGAACGAACCACGACCCTTTGGCTTACGCAACCAACATTTGTTGCCTTACTCAACCAAACGGAATTTAAGTTTTCTTGTAGAAAATTATATTAAGCCGCGCTGAATTGAAGATTTCTTACAGAAAAGCTAGTTTCCTATATAAAAGCAAATTCAGCATTGCTGAATTGTAGTTTTCTTATAGGATATTTAGCTCAAGTAGGCTGAATAAAATTTTTCCTATAGAAAACCTAATTCAGATATGCTGAAATATTCCTATGGAGAATATAGCCCGAATTAAAGTTTTATTATAGAAGAACTAATGTCTAGGCTCATGTTTACTTATAAAACAAGTAAGTAGCATTGGTTAATAAATAAAAGTATTACGGCCAAATTTGGGAAAATCGAGCGATGTATATGTAAAAAATTAAATTTGGCCAACTTTGAGTAAGATCGGTTGATAATGACCAAATTTTGGAAAATCGGGCGATACTTAAAGGGTGATCAATTGGATTACTTTGTAGCAAATTTGACGCGGATCGGTTAGTAAATGAACGCAATCTGACCCCATTTATCGAAATCGGGCGATAGATATACGAGGGCAGTTCGGAAACTTTTTAGTCTAGCACAAACTGCGCGGTATAACAGAAAAAAGTTAAGTGTTTGGAAAACTTCCATCTCTGTTATGAACACATGTTAAATTTTGTTTCGATCTGGCAACTCCTTCATATAGAAACAGCTGTTCAAAAAAGACGCATCCGCAATTTTTTTTACAGTGGAAAAATTAGAAATGCGTGCTGTCACTAAATATTTACATAAAAAAGGTTTATGGGGACAAGAAATTCATAATGATATGGTGAATGTGTTCGTGGTCGTACAAGCATTAAAGATGAATCACGTAGTGGACGTCCAAAAACTGTAACAACAATAGAAATTGTAGCTAATGTGCATGATACGGTATTAACTGATCGACGAATAAAAGTGCGTGAAATTGCTAATATCATGGGCATCTCAAATGATCGAGTCCATTCAATTTTGCATTGAGAGCACTACATATGAAAAAGCTTTCTGCAAGATGGATGCCTCATTTGTTAACAGTCGATCAAAAACGCATAAGAAAAACGCATATGAACATTTCTCAAGCTTGTTTGGATCGTTTTAAGCGAAATAAAATGGATTTTAAGCGTCGTTTCATAACTGTTGATGAGATATGGATCCACCACTATACTCCAGAGACAAAAGAACAATCCAAACAATGGACTGAAGCTGGAGGAAGTGCTCCAAAGAAGGCAAAAACAATTCAATCGGCTGGTAAGGTTATGGCAACGGTTTTTTGGGACTTCAAATGTATTTTATTGATTGACTATCTGCAAAAGGGGTAAAACAATAAATTCAGAGTACTATTGCCAACTTTTGGATCAATTAAATGTACAAATTCGAGAAAAACGTCCTGGTTTACAACACAAAAAAAAATAATTTTTCATCAAAACAACGCACCAGCGCACAAGAGTGTTTTAACAATGGCTAAAATCAATGAATTAAAGTACGACTTGCTTGACCACCCACCTTATTCTCCTGATTTAGCTCCCAGTGACTTTTACTTGTTCCCAAATCAAAAAAAAAAAAAAAAATCTTGCTGGCAACCGTTTTACCTCAAATGAAGATGCAATTACAGTTGTAAACCACTATTTTGAAGACCTTGAGGAAAACTGTTTTAATCAAGGCTTAGAATTGCTAGAGATTATATTGAACAATAAAAATATTTTTGAAAAACCCACTATTCTCTTTCATTGATAGGCTAAGAAGTTTCCGAACCGCCCTCGTATATGAGAGCTATTTTTATACCCTCCATCATAGGATGGGGGTATATTAACTTTGTCATTCCGTTTGTAACACATCGACATATTGCTCTAAGACCCCATAAAGTATATATATTCTGGGTCGTGGTGAAATTCTGAGTCGATCTAAGCATGTCCGTCCGTCCGTCCGTCCGTCTGTTGAAATCACGCTAACTTCCGAAAGAAACAAGCTATCGACTTGAAACTTGGCACAAGTAGTTGTTATCGATGTAGGTCGGATGGTATTGAAAATGGGCCATATCGGTCCACTTTTACGTATAGCCCCCATATAAAGGGACCCTCAGATTTGGCTTGTGGAGCCTCTAACAGAAGCATATTTCATCCGATCCGGCTGAAATTTGGTACATGGTGTTGGTATATGGTCTCTAACAACCATGCAAAAATTGGTCCATATCGGTCCATAATTATATATAGCCCCCATATAACCCGATCCCCAGATTTGACCTCCGGAGCCTCTTGGAGGAGCAAAATTCATTCGATCCCGTTCAAATTAGGAACGTATATGGTCGCTAACATCCATACCAAAATTGGTTGCCACTAGAGCCAAAAATAATCTACCAAAATTTTATTTCTATAGAAAATTTTGTCAAAATTTTATTTCTATAGAAAAATTTGTTAAAATTTTATTTCTATAGAAAATTTTGTCAAAATTTTCTTTCTATAGAAAATGTTGTCACAATTTTTATTTCTATAGAAAATTTTGTGAAAATTTTATTTCTATAGTAAATTTTGTTAAAATTTTATTTCTGTAGAAAATGTTGTAAAAATTTTATGTTTACTTTGTCAAACTGAATTATATACGTATTGGATCGATCTTTTTATACCCTAAACCACATAGTGGTCAGGGTATAATAAGTTTGATCGGCCAAAAAATGTGCCTACCAGAAATATTGATTTTAGACCCCATAAAATATATACCGATCGACTCAGAATCACCTCCTGAGTCGAACTAGCGCTTGGTGTCCGTCCGTCATTCCGTCTGTCCATGCATTTGTTGTTCACAGGATTCCGGTCGCAATTATTAACCGATTTTGACGAAATTTGGTACACGGAGTTTTTTGGGCACAAGGACGAACGCTATTGAATTTGGAAGAAATCGGATCAAATTTAGATATAGCTCCCATATATATGTATCGCCCGATTTCGACAAATGGGGTCACGTTGCGTGTTTTTTCAAACGGATCGTCACCAAATTTGGCAAAAGGTAATCTTTTCCATCGCCCTTCAAGTCTGCAAAATTTCATCCAAATCGGTTCAGATTTAGATATATCTCCCATATATATTTGTATCGCCCGATTTTCCCAAATTTGGCCAAAAACCTTTATTTATAACCCGATCTTACTCAAAGTTGGCTAAATAAAATCTTCTATAGCACTTACTATATGTGCAAAAAATCATCGAAATCGGTTCAGATTTAGCTATAGCTCCCATATATATGTACCGCCCGATTTTTCTAAATTTAGCCATAAAACCCTTATTTATCAACCGATCTTACCCAAATTTGGCTAAATATTGTCTTCTATAGCACTAACTATATGTGCAAAAAATCATCGAAATCGGTTCAGATTTAGCTATAGCTCCCATATATATGTACCGCCCGATTTTCCCAAATTTGGCCATAGAACCCTTATTTATTAACCGATCTTACTAAAAGTTGGCTAGATCCAGTCCTCTATAGTACTAACTATATGTGCAAAATTTCATCGAAATCGGTTCAGATGTAGATATAGCTCCCATATATGTACCACCCGATTTTGAAAAATTCGCCCCTAATAACCTTATGTTTGACCATACAGGTCTCATTTCTTAACTGATCTTACTCAAATCTTGCACAAGGTAAACTTTTGTGGTATTAATCAAACCCGCAAAATATTATGCAAATTGGTTCAGATTTAGATATAGCTTCCATATATATGCATCGCTCGATTTTCCCAAATTTGGCCATAGTACTCTTATTTATTAACCAATGTTACTCAAATTTCAAATTTTGATGCACTAGCCGATCGTACTTATACGTACTTGTAGCTCTTACATAAGAATATTGCTCGATTTTTACAAATTTGTATTTATTACCCACACTAAATTAACGATTTTCTCTTTTTTAATAATGGGCTCAATAGTAGTGGCATACTAACTCCGTAGGCGCAATATCAACACATCTAGTGTTGCTAGAAGTAGGGGAAATTCCCTATATGTAGGGTTTTTCTAATATTTAGCGTCTTGTAGGGACGTAGGGCCACAATGTAGGACATTTTCACTCAACACAATTTGTAATAATTTTTACATTTTGGTGGCTCTAGAGGAGGAAATTAGAAGCCGGCAAGGCTTGATCTTTAACAATGTGTGGTAAACTTTATTCCTGTAGAGAATTTTGTCAACATTTTATTTCTATAGAACATTTTGTCAAAATTGTATTTCTATAGAATTTTTTTTCAAAATATTATTTCTATAAAAAGTTTTCTCAAAATTTTATTTCTGTGGAATTTTTTCTCAAAATTTTATTTCTATAGAATTTATTGTCAAAATTTTATTTCTATAAAAAATTTTCTCACAAAAATTTTTTTATAGAAACTTTTTCCAAAATTATATTTTTATAGAGATTTAACAAAAAAGATTACAAATTTGGGTAGAATTCTACCAACTGTGGCAACCGTGGTGTTAATACAAATTTATATTCAAAGTTATATACGTTGCATATTCATGTTTTAAGATAATAAAGAACTTAGAACCATTTTTGTTTTGTAAAATTTTTTAAATTGAACGAAAAATATAGTAGGGAAAATTGTTTGGGAATGTATGGGAAAGCAGGGCACTTTTTTTTTGTCCATGTAGGGTAAACCGAACATTTTCCGTGGCAACATTGACTATGAGCTATAGTCAGATTAAAACAAAGCACCCATAGACATGTACCCCTTAATTTTCCTAAATATGCAACTGCGGTTTATCTCCCAGACCTATATGTTACCCCACAAATGCTTATGATTACTAATTCTGTAATGGAGGTTTAGGGTATGATATAGTCGGCCCCGCCCGACTTTCTACGTTACTTACTTGTTTGATTTAATATATACCACGTATGGACTTACATACAATTTAGAAGACAGTGGTAGGAGGTTTTAAGATACCTTGCCATCGGCAAGCGTTACGGCAACTTAAGTAATTCGATTGTGGATGGCAGTGTTTAGAAGAAGTTTCTATGCAATCTATGATGGAAGGTACATAAGCTTCGGCCTGGCCGAACTTACGGCCGTATATACTTGTTAAATTTGATCCGATTTTTTTCCAAATTAAATAGCGTTCGTCCTTGTACCAAAAAAACTCCACATACCAAATTTCATTACAATCTGTCAATAATTGCGACCGGAATCCTGCGGACAATAAATACATGGACGGACACCAAGCGCTAGATCTGAGTCGATCGGTATAAATTTTTGTGGTTACAGAATACATGATTCAGCTAAGCTGAATTAATGTTTTCGTTCAGAAAACCTAATTCAGCTAACCTAAATTACAATTTGCCTACAGAAAACATAATTCAGTTAGGCTGAATGAACTTTTCTCTACAGAAAATTTAGCTCGACAATTATGATTTTAATTTTAGCTATAGCAGTGCTGAATTACATTTGCACCTATGGAAAGCTTAATTCAGGCACGCTAAATTAAGTTTTTTTCTATCGAAAATTGAATTGAAGATTTTCTACACAAAACTTAATTCAGCTATGCGGACACAAAGTTTAATTCTACCACGCTGAATTGAAGATTTAATGTACAAAAACTAATTCAGATAGTCTGTATTGAAGATTTCCCACAGGAATTAAGGCTGAATTAAAGTTTCCTTTCGAAAATGTAATTCAGTTAGACTGAATTTCTAAAGTTTCCTTGTAGCTAGAATACTTCCTCTGGATAACGTCTAACTTATTTATTGCACCTCGTTACTGCACACTATTATATTTTTAAGTATATCTTTTGTGTTAGCTTTGGCTTAAGTTTGGTGCTTTGTTTTTCGCCAAAGAGGAGGGAGGACTTTCTAAAAATGCCAACAATGAATTAAGTACCTTTGGCTTGACACTGATGCTGACCACTACAAAATGTTGATGCTGCTGCTGCTGATGGTGTTGTCGCTACACTATACTTGGCTTTAAGTGGCCCACAGTTATCCAACCAGGCATTAATTATATTAAGAGGCTAACGAAGCATTTAATATATCTTTAAACCACAACATCAACATTAACCAGGACAAGGAAAGAGAAGATGACAAGAAATTAGAAAAAGAGTGAAACAAACTGTGTGAAGGCTTATCTTTGCAAGTGATGGGATAGGGGTTGGGAGGGATTCTTTAGTTACTCTATACACTAACAGTTTTATTGCATAGATTGTCGTCGAAGACACTTTAAATTTAAATGTTGGCCCAAATCAGGGAGAAGTGACCAATATTTTTGTCGCAATTAACAATTTGTATCGGTTGAAAATCTAAATGCTTCTCACAATAATGTAAATAATCAATGAATATATTTTAAAGGTTGGTTTTTGTTTGCTGTATGTGAGCCTACTTACACTAATGTTTCTTAATCTTTTATGGTTCGAGGGTGGGCCGACAAGTACGGGAGAGTTTGTTGATTTTAGAAAAAGAATCGACATCACACTGAAAGAAGAGTTTTCTTTTACGAGGAACGAAATGAAGGTTTCCATTGGCGATAAAAATCTTTCTTTAAAAACAAGTGAGAAAGATTAGAGGCAATCGTTTGTCATAAATTCGTGCTTAATTACTCTCAAAGAGAATATTTTAAAAGAAAGGAGAATTTCTTTTGTCTAAAAATTCGTTCCTCAGGAAAGTATTTTTTCTTTGAATGTATAGCTGACATGCATAGCAACCAATTTGCTGACTGCTGTGAATGTCATTTTGCAACCGCTTTTCTCACAAATAACAGTTTTATTATAGTGACAGTTCATTCTGTTATTTACAAGCTTACAAAAGCATTTTGATATCATGCTCTTAGAAATAACATTATTTGTGATGAAATTCAAATGTGATAGCTTTATATTTGGCTAGAAAACACAAGTGGATCTGCTTGGACTGCTCCAGAATTAAAATGTGAATAATTTTTTTAATTCCATATCAGTGCTACTGGGAGTGTTGCATGGCATGTTTGGCAACAAACTAAATGGTCGGGTTTAATTGCCTGAGGTCAGCTGAAAAATTACATACTGGATTGGCCACCAGAACTCAAGGGACGCTGATGGCTGATGTGGGCCGCTGCAACGTCCAATAGCCATTCCCCACTCGTAATTATCGATCTTGGGATCAAAATAAATGCCGAATATTTATAAAGTAGCTTTCTTCGTGGGCTGAGGTAGGCCAGTGACCGTTCAGGATTACCTTTTAAGAGTCCATGAACCTTCCCTTACTGGGTGTTTATTTACAATTCTTATTATGTGTACACACAAAAAAATTTTTTTTTGATTTCAATCACAAAAATCGCGGATTCAATCATTTTTTTAATTGAAATGTCTTCAATCACGAAAATGATAGTATCAATCACCCATTTTGATTGAAAACCAACACGATTTTTAATTAAAAATTTAATTGACTTTTGTCACGGAATCAATTAATTGTGTGATTGAATCAATTAAAAACGTGATTGATTTTTAACATAAAATTCAATCACAGTTCTAATTGAATCAATTACAATTTTAATTAATTTCGCGACAAAAATCAATCAACTATTTGATTCATTCAATTAAATAATTAATTGAAATTGGCTATAAATTTCGATCAACAAATTTAGTTTTATTTGAAATAAAAGAAAATGTATGTTTCTCATAAAACATATTTAATATTTTATTATTTTTTGAATTATGCAATAGAAATTTTTGGTTCTTGTCATTTGTGTTTTGTTCTAACATAACTTACAAATACAATTACTATCAATAACAACTATAGGGTGAAAAAATAAATTATATAAATCACTATCTTCCTTATAATAATAACCATGTTAGCATGTTCCTTCTAATATGTAGATGCGCCTAGATTTCCAATAATCAGCAGCCTTAGTTTTTCTGAAAGTAAACAAAATAATTCGAATTTAATTTTGTTCAATTAAAAGTTAATTTAGTTAAACATTACCTGCATAGAATATCAAGTTCAATTCTTAGTTCCAGGTTGCAGATTTATAATCTTCTTTTGCAGTGGTAGTCTTTTAGCATAAAAAGGTGTATTAAGGAGCTCGGTAATTTAATTTTAGTAACAATTCCTTTTCAAACTTTCCACACATTGAAATCGTCTATTAAAATTTGAACCACTCAAAGACAAAAAATAATGGGAAAGCAATGTAATATTTGGTATTATATTGATGATACTTTGCAAATTCTGGAAATAGGAAAAATATAAATGGAAAATACATATTTTTATTATTTTCGGATATTTTTCATTTTTTTAAATCCAAAAGAAAGAACTTTTTTACCATTACATAATTCAGCTCATTAGTTTATATATCAGATATACTGCTCTCTATTTGGGTTCAAACTGAAAAAGGCAGGTAAAACAAAAATGCAATTTAATGCCAACGCGACTTCGCAACTTCAAGGTGAATCTTCCAACAAACCCATACCGCTCTTGGTTTTAAGAACTAGGAGTGAAAAAAATTTATAATTTTAAGAGATTAATACGGTACCCACTTTTTTATTGCAAACATATTCTTATATATTATAATTGATAAAATGAGGGATTTGATTGGATTGATTGGTCAATTTCACGAAATAAAATTGGTCACTAAAAGAAATGAATAAAAAAATATATTATTTTAGTCCGTTTAATGTAAACAGGCTTCAATGGAAAACGGTATTCACATTTCACAATTTCTTACCAATAAACGTAGATTGTTTTCCATTTTTACAATACCACAAAACGCAAACAAAGGTAATTTCAAATGCATTTTCTCATATATTTTTTTCAAACCTTTACCACGTGGCCGTTTGTTGTTGCACACTTTATTTATTTCAACCCTTTGCTATGATTTGTTGTTGCGTTCAAAATATTTATGCACACATTTTGAATGCAGCAGACAGAATGTCGCCGCCAATCATGTTTTTCAATTTACGCGAAAAACAAAAACCCAACCGTTCGTTACGAGTTACTTCCACAGACTGATCTCTCCATCATACATTGTTGAATAAACACCCATTCTCTTGTTCTCTTTTCGCTCTTTCCATTGCTCAAAATTATTCAATTTCAATCACAAAGGTGATTGGATCAATCACATGTGTAATTGGAAACGGGAAAATTTTCAATCACGTTTGTAATTCAAAATTATTTCCGAATTGATTAACAAATTGATTGAATCAATTAATATTTTAATTGGAAACGTAACAAATATCAATCATTTTTTTAATTGGTTTTTATTCGGATTTGATTAAATAATTAATTGAATCAATTAACATATTAATTGAATCCGTTTCCAAATTCAGTTAAGTGTTTAATTGAAAAAATTTTGGTGATAATTTTTTGTGTGTACAATACAAGTGTGGGTGACATCAATGAGTGGGCTGGTGGGCTGAAGAGCTGTGGGCGGTGATGGGTTAGACGGCCATGACGAACGGTGAGATGCTGACTGGTGACGATGAAGAGATGGTGTGATTCTGACCCGGTGACGATGATGAAACTATGGTGATGGGATTGGGCCGACTGGTGCTCGTGAACGGGGATGGCGGTGTTGCTGAGGTCGTCCTCGTGCCTGTTCGGTTGCTATAAATAAAAGATTCTGCTATACCAGCACTTGAGTGATGCGAACGAATCGTGTAATGCGCTTTGCAGAATATAAGTTTATCCGGACGACAGTGGTCGTGTCGAACATATCCCATATATTGGCCACATTATAAGTTAAGTCAGAAGACATAATAGATACTTCTGCATATTTATGGGATCGATAACACAATTACCGATTATTTAGTCATCAACGAATTATGGTATCGATTGGACACACTGTAAAATTCTTTACAAACACAGACATTCCGCCCGGAAAAACTTATAGTCTGTAAGACGCATAAGTGGAGAAATGGGGTAAGCAGCCGAACTGCGTAGGCGAACGAATCTCGTAAGCGGACGAACCGCCTAAGCAGCAGAAGTGCGTAAGCGAATGAACCGCGTTAGATGGGTGCTAGTATAGCCTGGGGGAAGAGGCGATGGGAGGAGGTGGTGGGGAGTGGTAGTTTACTACAATGGTGAGATGGGAACGAAGCGCGTTAAGATGAATCGGGTTATGCTATCCGAATTTCGGCTGCGGTCGGTGCCTCTCGCTTCGGGGGATTCATGCCATCGTCACGACAAACCCACATTCTTTAGTGAGCAGTGAGCGCAACCAAATGAGAATTCCCTACATATACTTTATTAACGTTGAGTGTTGGAAGTAAATTTCTTACGGTATCACTTGTACCTTATTTACCCAAGTAATAATAGAATTATGTATACGTACAGTGACACAGAGCAGGGTACGAAAGGGAATGAATGGAGGAAATTAAATTAAATAACCAGGACAAAAGAAATATGTAAGAGCAATTGCCTCGTTACATATTATTGGAAAAATGTCCTATAGCCGGTATTGAAGCCCTGGGCAAACAAACATTTCGGCCACAGACAATAGACAATCCAACAGATCTCAGCATGCGTCAACCAATAATGACTTAAATACAGTTTTCTCGTGTCATTTCTACAGCAAAACCGCCACCAAAATCTCTGGATCCCAATTCGGTGGACTTTTGCGCCGTAGACATTTTGGAGAGTAAGGTGGCATTGGAGCCACCGTGCATACACAAGGTCGTGGGTTCGATTCCTGCTACGACCGAACACCAAAAAGTTTTTCAGCGGTGGATTATCCCACCTCAGTAATGCTGGTGACATTTCTGAGGGTTTCAAAGCTTCTCTAAGTGGTTTCACTGCAATGTGGAACGCCGTTCGGACTCGGCTATAAAAAGGAGGTCCCTTGTCATTGAGCTTAACATGGAATCGGGCAGCACTCAGTGATAAGAGAGAAGTTCACCACTGTGGTATCACAATGGACTGAATAGTCTAAGTGAGCCTAATACATCGGGCTGCCACATAACCTAACCTAACCTAAGGTGGCATGACCATAACTAATGGTCGCCACGATCTAATAGACGAGTTTCAAAGCACCGCGATGGTATTTTTGGAGCATTTTTTTCGACCATTCGCCTGGAAACTTTTTCTTTTTACCATGTGACACATTGTATGGAATCCAAACCGAACCAATTTTTCTTGAAGGCTCATGCAATATTGAATGCATTGAAGCTTTTCATTGCATTGAAAACACTTAGAGAGGCTTTAAAGCTCTCAGAAATGTCACCAGCATTACTGAGGTGGGATAATTCACCGCTGAAAAATAAATAAACAGTCTCTGCGGTAGAAAAAATATATTTATTCTCATAGCAGCTTGCAAGCTGCAATAAGATCAAAATTTCGAAAGCCAACACGACGATTGTTTTCTTCCACGGTGGGGTCACTTTTCTTTGGGTGTACCAAATTTCAACTGACTCGGATGAAAGTTGATCCTCCAAGAGGCTCCAAAACCAAATCTCAGGATCGGTTTATATGGGGGCTATATATGATTATGGACTGATATGGACCACTTTTGGCGTGGTTGTTAAATATCATATACTACCACCACGTACCAAATTTCAACCAGATCGGATGAATTTTGCTTCTCTAAAAGCACCAGAGGTCACATCTGGGGATCGGTTTATATGGGGGCTATATATAATTATGGACTGATATGAACCAATTCCTGCATGGTTGTTGGATACCATATACTAACATCACGTACCAAATTTAAACCGAATCGGATGAATTTTTTCTCTTCCAAGGGGCTCCGGAGGCCAAATCTGGCGATCGGTTTATATGGGGGCTATATTTAATTATGGACCGATTTCGACCAATTTTTTCATGGGTGTTTGAGGCCATATATTAACACCACGTACCAAATATCAACTGAATCAGATGAATTTTGGTCTTTCAAGAGGGTCCGGAGGTCAAATCTGGTGATCGGTTTATATGGGGCTATATATAATTATGCACCGATGTGGACCAATTTTTGCATAGTTGTTAGAGAGAAGTTCACCAATGTGGTATCACAATGGACTGAATACTCTAAGTGAGCCTGATACATCGGGCTGCCACCTTACCTAACCTAACCTAACCTAGAGACCATATGCTAACACCATGTACCAAATTTCAGCCGGATCGGATGACATTTTCTTCTCCACAAGCCAAATCTGAGGATCGGTTTATATGGGGGCTATATATAATTATCGACCGATGTGGACCAATTTTTGCATGGTCATTAGAGACCATATACTAACACCATGTACCAAATTTCCGCCGGATCGGATGAAATTTGCTGCTCTTAGAGGGTCTGCAAGCCAAATTTGGGGGTCCGTTCATATGGGGGCTATCCGTAAAAGTGGGCCGTTTGCAATACCATCCAACCTACATCAATAACAACTACTTGTGCCAAGTTTCAAGTCGATAGCTTGTTTCGTTCGGAAGTTAGGGTGATTTCAACAGACGGACGGACGGACATGCTCAGATCGACACAGAATTTCACCACGACCCAGAATATATATACTTTATGGGGTCTTAGAGCAATTTTTCGATGTGTTACAAACGGAATGATAAAGTTAATATACCCCCATCCTATGGTGGAGGGTATAAAAATGTTAAGTTTTACGATAGGTATGCCAGTTGGCAAATCGCATCATTATGGTTGGCCAATCCCGCAACATAAAAGGCAACCCTCGTATCAGCCATGATGTATGATTCTTATTTCGATTGTCGGATCGCGCAAGGAAACCCAAAACCGCAAAAAGGTGCCCTGTAAAAGGTTTACCCTTACGACTTATGTTGTGTTGTAGTATTGTTCTAATTCTGCTATGGTTTTACAATACATCTAGCTTGAATGCTGCAGAGGATTATCATTCTTGAAGCCAATTCACAAAAAAAAAAAAATATTATTGAATTTTTCCAATTTAAACTTAAAGCCTTAAATTTCTACCAGAGCAGAGCACATCACACATCAATGGCTTTCGCAAATGGATAATTTGTGAATGGCACTTCTGCCATAGCATCTATGAAGAAAAAAAAAATAAAAAAAAATAACCAAAACAATTTTTAACTTTATTTTATGTATTACCGTAGATATACACGGGGTATGGGGTTCCCGTTGCTCGTGTTGCTGTGTTATTGACAGCCTTTTGAGATTATTTGATAAAAACTTCTTTCCACTTGTCTGAAGCCTGAAAATGGCCAAGAACTACGAAGAGTACGACGACAGACACATGCTCATTGGGATTTTGAGAAAGTTAAAAGCATAACATGTCAAACTGAAATGAAATGAAGCATTTAATCCTAGGGGTGTTCAACAAACATGACTTTTTAAGTAGACAGACATGTTTGCTTCATTGCTCAGATGATCTTCTCATTGGAGATGGAGAGGTTTTGAAGTGTAGATTGAGATAATATTTCGTAGAAACTATGAAATAGCTCTTATTGAAGAAGGATAGCGATAGTACCCTCCGTATAGGGATTGTGAAAAGAAGAGGATATGGGAAATTTAATAACCCACTACGACCTTAAAATGTTCCTTAAAATCCGTCGGCTTATATTTATATATTTCTTTGCATATTGAAACGATTACAAATATGCCTGACAAAAAGGAAAAAAACACAGAAAAACAAGTATATACGGCCGTAAGTTCGGCCAGGCCGAATCTTATGTACCCTCCCTCATGGATTGCGTAGAAACTTCTTCTAAACACTGCCATCCACAATCGAATTACTTAAGTTGCGGTAACGCTTGCCGATGGAAAGGTATCTTAAAACCTCCTAACACCATCTTCTAAATTGTATGTAAGTCCATACGTGGTATATATTAAATCAAAAAAGATCGATCCAATACGTATATAATTCAGTTTGACAAAGTAGACATAAAATTTTGACAAAATTTTCTACAGAAATAAAATTTTAACAAAATTTTCCATAGAAATAAAATTTTCACAAAATTTTCTATAGAAATAAAAATTTTGACAAAATTTTCTATAGAAAGAAAATTTTGACAAAAATTTCTACAGAAATAAAATTTTAACAAAATTTTCTATAGAAATAAAATCTTGGTAGATTATTTTTGGCTCGAGTGGCAACCATGATTATGAACCGAATAAAATTTGAACAAAATTTTCTATAGAAATAAAATTTTGACAAAATTTTCTATAGAAATAAAATTTTGACTATGATGAAAATTTTATTATGAACCGAATAAAATTTTAACAAAATTTTCTCTAGAAATAAAATTTTGACAAAATTTTCTATAGAAATAAAATTTTGACTAAATTTTCTATATAAATAAAATTTGGTAGATTATTTTTGGCTCTAGTGGCAACCATGATTATGAACCGATATGGACAAATTTTTGTGTGATGGGACCAATTTTGGTATGGTTGTTAGCGACCATATACTAACACCACGTTCCTAATTTGAACCGGATCGGATGAATTTTGCTCCTCCAAGAGGCTCCGGAGGTCAAATCTGGAGAACGTTTTATATGGGGGCTATATATAATTATGGACCGATATGGACCAATTCTGGCACGGTTGTTAAAGATCATATACTAACACCATGTTCCAAATTACAACCGGATTGGATGAAATTTGCTTCTCTTGGAGACTTCGCAAGCCAAATCTGGGGATCTGTTTATATGGGGGCTATATATAATTATGAACCGATGTGGATCAATTTTTGCATGGTTGTTAGAGACCATATACCAACATCATGTACCAAATTTCAGGCGGATCGGATGAAATTTGTTTCTCTTTGAGGCTCCGCAACCCAAATCTGGGGTTTATATGGGCGCTATATATAATTATGGACCGATGTGGACAAATTTTTGCACGGTTGTTAGAGACCATATACCAATACCATGTACCAAATTTCAGCTGGATCGGATGCAATTTGCTTCTCTTTGAGGATTCGCAAGCCAAATCTGGAGATCGGTTTATATGGGGTCCATATATAATTATGGACCGATGTGGACCAATTTTTGCATGGTTGTTAGAGACCATATACCAACACCATGTACCAAATTTCAGCCGGCTTGGATGAAATATGCTTCTCTTAGAGGCTCCACAAGCCAAATCTGAGGATCGGTTTATATGGGGGCTATATACAATTAAGGACCGATATGGACGAATTTTTGCATGGTTGTTGGAGACCATATACCAACATCATGTACCAAATTTCAGCCGGATCGGATGAAATTTTCTTCTCTTTGAGGCTTCACAAGCCAAATCTGGGGATCGGTTTATATGGGGGCTATATATAATTATGGACCGATGTGGACCAATTTTTGCATGGTCATTAGAGACCGTATACTAACACCATGTACCAAATTTCAGCCGGATCGGATGAAATTTGCTTCTCTTAGAGATCCCCAAGCCAAAGTTGGAGGTCCGTCTATATGGGGGCTATACGTAAAAGTGGACCGATATGGCCCATTTGCAATACCATCAAACCTACATCAATAACAACTACTTGTGCTAAGTTTCAAGTCGATAGCTTGTTTCGTTCGGAAGTTAGCGTGATTTCAACAGACGGACGGACATGCTCAGATCGACTCAGAATTTCACCACGACCCAGAATGTATATACTTTATGGGGTCTTAGAGCAATATTTCGATGTGTTACAAACGGAATGACAAAGTTTATGTACCCCCATCCTATGGTGGAGGGTATAATAAACCAGTAAGAAAATTCCTGTCAGGTGAATCCGACTACATTATAGCCTGTACCATTCTGTAAATCAGAAAAATATTTTTTGTCTTCAATCACGAATTATTAATTAAAATTTCTTCAATCACAGAAATGACATTATCAATCACCAACGTCAATTATAAAATTAATTATAGGCTCAATTAAAATAAAAATTTTATTAATACTATTAATTTCTGTGATTGATTTTGGTTTGATTTAAAAATTTGTTGAACCAATTAAATGTTTAATTGAATATTTTTGCAAAGTTAATTTCAATTTTAATTGGAAAAAATTTGGTGATATTTTATTGTGCACGAGTATATACACTGAAAAAAACAGTGAACACAGCAGGAAAGAAAATGTTAGTTAAATTTAGAAAAAACAAGTAAGGAAAGTCTACAGTCGGGAGGGGCAGACTATATTATACCTTGCACCACTTTGTAGATCTAAATTTTCGATACCATATCACATCCGTCAAATGTGTTGGGTGCTATATATAAAGATTTGTCCCAACTACATACATTTAAATATTGGTATTTTGACCATTTTTGTCGAAATCAGAAACACATATATATGGGAGCTATATCGAAATCTGAACCGATTTCAATCAAATTTTGCACGCATAGCTGCAATGCTAATTTTACTCCCTGTGTAAAACTTCAACTAAATCTGAGTAAAAAATTGGCCTCTGTGGTCATATGAGTGTAAATCGGGAGCTATATCTAAATCTGAACCGATTTCAACAAAATTTGGTACAGACAGTTGGAATGTTAATTCTACTTATTACGCAAAATTTCAAGTAAATCGGAGTAAAAAATTGGCCACTATGGTCATATGAGTGTAAATCGAACGAACGATATATATGGGAGCTATATTTAAATTTGAACCAATTTCAATTAAATTTGGCACACTTGACTAAACTACTAATTGTACTCCTAGTGCAAAATTTCAACCAAATTGGGATAAAACTATGGCTTCTGGAACCATATTAGTCCATATCGGGCGAAAGATATATATGGGAGCTATATCTAAATCTGAACCGATTTCAATAAAATTTGTCACACAACTGTGGCTTCTATTCTGATCCAAAACACATACTTGTGGCAAATTTGAAGTCGATTGGACTAAAACTGCGACCTAGATTTTGATCACAAAAATGTACTCACAGACAGACGGACATGGCTATATCGACTCAGGAGCCCACCCTGAGCGTTTTGCCAAAGACACCATGTGTCTATCTCGTCTCCATCTGGGTGGTGCAAACATATGTACTAAGTTCCCAGCAAAAAAAATTGGAAGTTCTTCCAAAAGCGCAACTTTAAAAGCACTTCCAGAAGATGTACTCCCAATGATGTTCTTTATTTTAACTACATAGGAAGTTCTTTTCATTCAATTTTTTATAACATGTTTTTTTCTTATTTTTAATGGGCAATTTTAACTTTTTTGTTTCAAATAGCCCATGTTAAATTCATCGCGTCTGCGTCAATTTGGCACCACTTCCGGATCCAAAAAGAACATTTTCCTTACTTTTTTGACGACGCTTTTTTTGCTGGGTTATAATACACTGTTCCACAGTGTGGGGCACGGTATAAAAAGATTAATTTTAGAAAATTTTAACTATATTGTATTAGAAACGCCGATGTCACGCCCATTTAACAAAAATAAGTAAATAATTTTCAACATAACACATGACATAATTATTTTCTTTCACTTGTTAAGGAGAATTTCGTAATTTGAACGAACTTCAAAATTGCAAAAATTTACAAATGTTAAGAAATTCTGGGGCACACGAAACTAGTTTATCGTTATGCTTCATCTATGTATAATTTGTTCCTCTGTTTTAGTTAATTTAACTAACTTACGCCAAAAATTATTAAAGCCTTGGAAACTTTCTTAAAAAAATAAATAATTAAAATAATTCCATGAAATAAAATAGAATCAAATCGGCTTTAGTGAAATATAGGATTCACTTTTTTTAGTGTAATGTTGGTAAAACTAATATGGAAGGTTCAAGTGTGGTTCACTTTTTGATTTAGTGAACTGCCTGAATTTATTCTGATAATTGGTTGATAGTTTTGCTGCAAGTAGAATATGCTGATGAGGAATGTGGTAATTCCGAAACGTGCGTCCATCCAACCATCTTGCAGTCATTAGACAAACATTATTTTCCTCTGTTGGTTAAGCTACACTTGTAGTTTAGTCAATACGTGGTTTTAAGCTGAAATCAAAAACAACAACATATGGAAAAGATTTAAATCTAAATCTAATTTTTATGAATGAGTGTTTTAAGTTGCTGTAGACAACACAAATAGCGATCTAATGTCAAAATATTCGTAGTGCGTTGAACCTCAAAAATGTTAAATTTTACGATAGGGATGTCAGTTGGCAGATTGCAGATTGCAACACTATTGTTAGCCAATCTCGCAGAATAAAAGGCAACTCTTGTATCAGCCACCATGTATGCTTCTTATTTCGATTGTCGAATTGCGCAAGGAAACCTTTTGGATGCAATTTCGTAATTGCTGTAAACAGTTTGAAGAAAATCAAAGAAAATCCAGCAATGATTATCCCTTCTCAGTAATGCTGTTGATATTGCTGAGTGTTTCAAAGTTTCTCCAAGTGGTTTCACCATAAAGTGAACCGCTGTTCGGATTCGGAGCTCCCATGTCGATGAGCTTAACACAGAATTGGACAGCACTCATTGATAAGAGAAAATTGAACCACCTGTTGTAGTACCACAATAGACCAACTATTCTAAGAGAGCTTTAAATACCTACACTGAAAAACATACTGTCGTGAGGTCAAAGATTTTATGTCTTTAAAATACAAATGCAAATTAGCATAGACGACGCATTTCTCTAATAAAAAGTTTTTGATAAACTTTTCAATTAATTTGGAAAATAAAGTTGTCGTTAATTCGTTTTTAAAGGACTTTGATAGCATATGAAGAAAAAAAGCTGAGAAAGCTAGAAGAAGTATGCGAAGAATACCGTTAGAACAAAATGAGTATGAGCACATGCACGTGTATGATAGCAAGCAAAGAGCTCATTCATCAGAGAATACAGAAAAGCATTTATAAATGTCTGTGCAAAATTTTTATTTTTCAATTTGTTAGTTTCTTAAATGTGTTTGTTGTATGAGATAATTAATAAAACCATATTAATATCGGGATTAGAGTTATTACAATTCTAATTAACTAGAATATATCACTGGGCAAAAAGTTGTCAAAATGCTTGCTAGACCCTGGACTACTCAAATTTAAAATCGTCATACATTTACAAAACTGAGTATAGGATTTTCGACACAAAAAATATTACATGTTCCCCGTCCAAAAATAGCATTTTGGTCATATTCCTTCTTTGTGTGTACTTAACAAAATATCCCCAAAATTGTTCCGGCAATTTTGCAATATTGGTGCAATAATTCTGTCAATTTCAATTTAATTTTTTGTCAATACACCAATAAATTTAAATTTGCTTCCTAGAAGTAAGTACACAAAATCCAAATTTAAAAGAGAATTATGTCTTAAAAGTATCCTTACTTGTATTCTCCGGTTCTTTGGCTCGGAATCAATTCCAAATTGTTTAAAGTAAAGACAAAATCTATGGAACCGGGCATGCTTTTTTTTATATCCTGCGCCACACTGTGGAACAGGGTATTATAAGTTAGTGCATATGTTTGCAACACCCAGAAGGAGACGAGATAGACACATAGTGTCTTTGGCAAAAAATGCTCAGGGTGGGCTCTTGAGTCGATATAGCAATGCCCGTCTGTCCGTGAACATATTTTTGTAACCAAAGTCTAGGTCGCACTTTTTGTCCAATCGACTTCAAATTTGGCACAAGTATGTGTTTTGGCTCAGAATAGATTCCTATTGATTTTCAAAGAAATCGGTTCAGATTTAATTATAGCTCCATATATATATTTCGCCCGATATGGACTTATATGGCCCCAGAAGCCAGAGTTTTACCCTAATTTGCTTAAAATTTTGCACAAGAAGAACAATTAGTACTAGAGTCAAGAGTGCCAAATTTTATTGAAATCGGTTCAGATTTAGATATAGCTCCCATATATATATACCCAGCAAAAACTCTCATTACCCGGTAATCTTGTAGGTAAGCCTATTTAAAAATTAATAACCACTTATTAATTGGCATCGCTTCGGATTACATTTACATACGCATGTCCTAGAAGGAAAGTACTTCTCCCCAGGCATACTTTCGGCCATAAAATAAGTAGTGCATTTAAAGCATATAAGCACCTAATATGTAATGACTTATTCGTAGATACACCAAACCTTGCAAAATAGCCACTTATTGTCTCAGGCAACCAAATCTCGAAAATATTGATTTCTATCGCCGATTACAATGAATCAAAATATGGCGAGTGATGCTGTAATAGAAGAACTACTTGAATAGAAACGAATATTGTATAAATAAACAAAAAATCTAATAAATAATCTATATAAGATGCAAATTAATTTCACACTTAAAATAGAAATAAATGTAGGTTGTTTAAGGGAATTGGATTCGTGAATTACGTTATAATATACCCAATAGCCAATTCACATAAGGTTCAAAATCTACTAAAAGTGGATTTTAAGTCTCTTTTTTATAAGGCAAATGGCATTTGAAATTTAGTTTAAGCGCATTTTGGAAATGTAATGTGAATGAGGTATAAGAAAGCATTTATTTAAAACATAATATGACAATGTCATTAAACACAATTATTATGAAATATTTGTGATAAAAATTTCTTAACGGAACAATTTTCAGAATTACCGTTACATTACATATTCTTTTTGATATTTTATGTAAGTGCTCGATTATGTGAATAATTATACCTAATGGTACCATCATTTATTCTATTTTATTAATTCGTTAACTACAACTGCCTAAAAATTTGAGAATAACAATTCGAAAATTACCGAGAAGTATTTATTTTTGTCATTACAAGTTAGTCATTATAACTCGCCGCAATGTAATGCAACGTGTAATGACAGCTTTACTCCTGGTAATGTCAATTGTAATGAGATGTGGTTACCTAGTTTTTGCTGGGTATATTTCGCCCGATATGGACTAATACGGTCCCTTAAGCTAGAGTTTTACCCTAATTTGGTTGAAATTTTGCACTAGGAGTACAATTAGTAGTGTAGTCAAGTATGCCAAATTTTATTGAAATCGGTTCAAATTTAGATATAGCTCCCATATATATCGTTCGCCCGATTTACACTCATATGACCAAAGTGGCCAATCTTTTACTCCGATTTAATTGAAATTTTGCACAGGGAGTAGAATTAGCATTGTAGCTATACGTGCCAAATTTGGTTGATAGTGGTTCAGATTTAGATATAGCTCCCATATATAGCTTTCGGCCGATTTACACTCATATGACCACAGGGTCCAATTTTTGCTCCGATTTAGTTGAAATTTTGCATAGGGAGTAGAATTGGCATTGTAACTATGCGTGCCAAATTTGGTTGAAATCGGTTCAGATTTTGATATATCTCTCATATATAGCTTTCGCCCGATTTACACTCATATGACCACAGAGGCCAATTTTTAACTCCGATTTAGTTGAAATTTTGCACAGGGAGTAGAATTAGCATTTTAGCTATGCGTGCCAAATTTGGTTGACATCGGTTCAGATTTAGATATAGCTCCCATATATATGTTTTTCTGATTTCGACAAAAATGATCAAAATACCAACATTTTCCTTGTTAAATCGCCACTGCTTAGTCGAAAAGTTGTAAAAATTACTCTAATTTTTCTAAACTTCTAATACATATATATCGAGCGATAAATCATAAATAAACTTTTGCGAAGCTTCCTTAAAATTGTTTCAGATTTAAATGTTTTCCATATTTATACCCTTCACCACTACTGTGGTACAGGGTATAATAAGTTTGTGCATTTGTATGTAACGCCAAGAAGGAGTAATCACAGACCAATATTTTAGTATACGGATCGGCTTAGAATTAAAATCTGAGTCGATTTAGCGATGTCCGTATGTCTGTCTGTAGATGTATTTTTGTGTGCAAAGTACAGCTCGCAGTTTTAGTCCGATTGTCCTCAAATTTGGTATAGGGTCCTGTTTCGGCTCATAGACGATTCCTATTGATTTTGGAAAAAATCGGTTCAGATTTAGATATAGCTGCCATATATATTTTTCACCGATCTGGTTATAATTGGCGTGTATATCAACCGATCTTCCTCAAATTCCGTACATCCGAATATTTTATGAGTCCCGAAAAATTGCAAAATATCAGCCAAATCGGTTCAGATTTAGATATACCTCCCATATATAGTTTTCGCCCTATTTACACTCACTTGCCCACAGAGGCCATTTTTTGCTCCGATTTAGTTGAAATTTTGCATAGGGAGTTGAATTAGCATTGTAACTATGCGTGCCAAATTTGGTTGAAATCGGTTCAGATTTGGATATATCTCCCATATATAGCTTTCACCCGATTTACACTCATATGACCACAGAGGCCAATTTTTTTACTCTGATTTAGTAGAAATTTTGCTCCCATATATATGTTTTTCTGATTTCGACAAAAATGGTCAAAATACCAACATTTTCCTTGTAAAATCGCCACTGCTTAGTCGAAAAGTTGTAAAAATTACTCTAATTTTCCTAAACTTCTAATACATATATATCGAGCGATAAATCATAAATAAACTTTTGCGAAGCTTCCTTAAAATTGTTTCAGATTTAAATGTTTCCCATATTTTTTTACTTACATTGTGTTCCACCCTAGTGCATTAGCCAACTTAAATCTTTAGTCTAGATAGATTTTGTAGAAGTCTATCAAATTCTGTCCAGATCGAGTGATATTTAAATGTATGTATTTGGGACAAACCTTTATATATAGCACCCAACACATTTGACGGATGTGATATGGTATCGAAAATATAGATCTACAAAGTGGTGTAGGGTATAATATAGTCGGCCCCGTCCGAATTTAGATTTGCCTTACTTGATTATATGTTAATTTCTCATATATCCTTAAAAATGTACCTCAGAGCGGAATTGAGGTTAACTAATGGCTACCCTAAAAAAAGATATATATAAACAACATGTTTTTCGTGTATCTCATTATTATGGGTCCTAGATGCAAATGTGATTAATTCGTGAGCATCTCAAAAGAAAATGTATATACTTATTTTACTACCAAAAATCCAAATTTTATAAAAATGTTCAAAAAAGTCAAATTTTTATATGAAATTTTTATATGCTTAAATTAACTTAATCAATCAACTTGAAGCAAAAATGAGGCTAACTCAATTAAAAATTTTATATAAAAAACTTAGTTTACTCGTATCTCCTAAAGTACGCATCCCAGAGCAAACAGGTAATTTATGACTACCACCACAAATCAAATTTTTTATAAAAATTTTCACAAAATCCAAATTTTAATATGAAAAACTTATTGTGCTCTTATCTCCCTAAATATATTTTTTCAAAAATATATTTCAATACAACTTGAACCAAGTTTTTAAGTAGAAATATATTTTGTGGTATTTTTGGTGTTTTTATTTTTGAAATTTTTGAATAATTATTATTTAAACTTTTAATTTATTCCTATCGATAACGCCAGACCAGGCTGTTTAGAATTTGCGTTCTTAATAGGAAACCAAAGTCGATGCGAAGATTGTCGTTATTTCGTCGCGGTATGCCTATGATGCCAGCAGGATGGAAACATATAGTGGCTAGCGAAGGACAATGCTTGGATTGATCAGTTTTTTATTAAAAAATTTCAATTAATTAACTTCCGTATTTTGGAATTTGCGGTCCCAATGCTATGATTTATAACATCGAATTTAAAATTTTAAAAAACAGCTATATGAAAATTGGAATGAAACCCCCTATGAAAGAATACTTCTCTATTGTTGTCACAATTTCTACTCTAATCGTTATTATATTAGCCCATGGGGGCACAAATAATTGAAATATGTATTCGTACAAGTAGGGTTACAAAAACTTTGAAATCTTCCAGACAGATTGTGTTAATCGTCCAATACTCATAAAGAACATTTTTCCAACTCACTCTCCGATAAAATTGCATTTCTCTATGTATACGAGTGTATTCTTCGATGAATATCTTGCATGATTGTAATGGGGGTACAGGTGTATGTGTACGCGCTAACATCTGATTTGGACAGGATGCATAGCAATGGCACAAGCATTATGTTACGGCTATGTAAAATGCAAATGTTTCTCCTTTCACTTAGATTTGAAATGAGGCGAATATCAACGAGCCTCTTGGAAAATGTGAATGCATATACGCATCTGAGAAACTAATACCCATTACTCTTATGTGAACTCATGCATATGTGTGTGTGTGTGAGTGAAAATGGGGGTGTAACCCATTTGTCGATTTTCCATTTTGAGGAAGTTGGTCCATATATGTTATATAGGACCAACATAAAAGCTGGACGTATGCAAGTGCCATAGAGTATTTGGATTTGCATTTTAGATTGTTATGCGTAAAGCAAATGATATCCTTTGACTATACAGACACATAGACACACACATAATAATGCATGTGGTAAATACATACATACACCCACATAGAATCGTTTACACTAGACAGGGTTACAAGTAGAACGGTTTGATATCCATGTGTTTAATGCATTTTAGGTAGTTTTGCAAAGAGTTATTAAGGATTGTTCTGCTACTACTGCAACACACAGAAAAAGTCATACAAGGAGACAGTAACACAAGAGTAATTGATATGTTTGACCTCCACAATAGGATGGGGAATATACCGACTTTATCATTCTGTTTGTAATGCACCGAAATATTAGTCCCAGGCCGTATAAAATATATATAGCAAGCAGAAAAATTCATGGTACCCAGGGTAATTTCCCAAAATATTTTGAATGCATGTTACACCCTACACTATTGGATGGAACATACACTAAATTTGTCATTCCGTTTGTATGCATAGAGATATTGGTCTCAGTTGCCAAAAAGTATATATATATATATATATATATATATATATATATATATATATATATATATATATATATATATATATATATATATATATATATATATATATATATATATATATATATATATATATATATATATATATTCTCGGTTGTGGTGAAATTTTGAGTGGATTTAATATGTCTGTTGAAATCCCGAACGAAATAAACTCTCCACTTAAAATTTAGCACAAATGGTTGGTACTGATGTACATCGAATGGTTTATCAAATACCTACTTCAACCGAACACCAACAACTTTTCCAGGAGCGGATTATCCCCTCTCAATAATGCTGGTGACATTTCTGAGCGTTTCAAAGATTCTCTAGGTGGTTTTATCCGAATTTGAAAAGCCGTTCAATTCAGCTATAAAAATAAGGTCCTTTGTAATTGACCTAAGCATAGAATCGGCCATCACTCAATAATAAGAGAAATGTTCACCACTGTGGAATCGCAAGGGACTGAGTAAGCCTAACCCAATCTAATCTTCCTTTATATGCAAGGCGGGTATGCTAACCACAGTTGGTAGAATTCTACCAAAAATGGCAGATTTTTTACTGTTTGGTAGACTGGTAGAATTCTTGATATGTTGGAAGATTTTGTTAAATATTCCTCTCTAATTAAGTGGTACTTCAATTTTCTATAGAAATAAAATTTTGACAAATTTTTCGTTACACATAAAATTTTGACAAAATTTTCTATACAATTACAATTTGGACATTTTTTTCTATAATAATAAAATTTCACACAGTTTCCTATAGAAATAAACTTTGACAATTTTTTCCTAGAGAAGTAAAAATTTGACAGAATTTTCTATAGAAATAAAATGTTGACGAAAATTTCTATAGAAATAAGATTTTGCAATAATTTTCTATGGAAATAAAATTTTGTTCAAATTTTCTATAGAAATAAAATGTTGACAACATTTTTTTTTGGCAAAATGTTCTATAGAAATAAGATTTTGCAAAATATAAATATATCACAATATCTTCTTAGAAATAAAATTTTGACAAAATTTTCAATGGAAAAAAACATTTTCACAAAAATTTCTATAGAAATAAAATTTTGACAAAATCTTCTATAGAAATAAAATTTTGACAAAAATTTCTATAGAAATCAAATTTTAATAAAAATTTCTATTACCCTGCGTTGCAATGGTTAGCATGCCCGCCTAGCATACACAAGGTCGTGGGTTCGATTTCTGCTTCGACCGAACACCAAAAAGTTTTTCAGCGATGGATTATCCCACCTCAGTAATGCTGGTGACATTTCTGAGGATTTCAAAGCTTCTCTAAGTGGTTTAACTGCAATGTGGAACGCCGTTCGGACTCGGCTATAAAAAGGAGGTCCCTTCTCATTGAGCTTAGCATGGAATCTGGCAGCACTCAGTGATAAGAGAGAAGTCCACCAATGTGGTACCACAATGGACTGAATAGTCTAAATGAGCCTGATACATCGGGCTGCCACCTAACTTAACCTAACCTAACCTTCTATTACAAAAACAGTTTGACAACATTTTCTATAGCCATAAAATTTTGAGAGAAAAAAACTTTGACTAAATTATGTATAGAAATAAAATTTTGCCAAAAGTTTCTATTAAAAAATAAAATTTTCTATAGAAACTTTTTCTATTGAAATAAAATTGTCAAAAATTTGCTATAGAAATAATAATAATTTGACAAAATTTTATATAGAAATAAAATTTTGCAACAATTTTCTATAGAAATAAAATTTTGACAAAATTTTATATAGAATAACCATTTTCACAAAATTTTGTATAGAAATAAAATTTTGACAAAATTTTAAATAGAAAAAAACATTTTCACAAAATTTTCTATAGAAATAAAATTTTGACAAAATCTCTATAGAAATAAAATTTGGACAAAAATTTCTATACAAATAAAATTTCACAAAATTTTCTATAGAAAATTTTTGTGACAAATTCTTTTATAGAAATAAAATTTTGACAAAAACTTCTATAGAAATAAAATTTTGAAAAAACTCGATTTCCTTGAAAATTTGAATTATGTTATAATTATAAAATACAATTTTGCCAAAATTTTCTATAGAAATAACATTTTGACAACATTTTTTATGGCAAAATTTTCTATAGAAATAAAATTTTGCAAATTATAAATATATCGCAATAATATCTTCTATAGAAATTAAATTTTTACAAAAGTTTTTATAGAAATAAAATTTTGACAAAGTTTTATATAGAAATAAAATTTTAATAAAAGTTACTATAGAAATAAACTTTTGCAAACATTTTCTATAAAAATAAAATTTTGCAACAATTTTCCATAGAAATAAAATTTTCAAAAATTTTTTATAGAAACAAAATTTGGACAAAATTTTCTATAGAAAGAAAATTTTGAGAAATTCCTCTATAGAAATAAAATTTTGACAAAAACTTCAATAGAAATAAAATTTTGACAAAATTCGATTTCCTTGAAAATTTTAATTATATTATAATTAAAATTTTGCTAAAATTTTCTATAGAAATAAAATTTTGACAACATTTTGTAGGCAATCAAATTTTGCAAAAATTTTTTGTAGAAATAAAATTTTGACAAAATTTTCACAAATTTTTCTATAAATATAAAATTTTTGTTTTGTTTGTTATTGTTGGTTTCTCTTCAATCATTATTGTTGTTTTTGATTTTAGCTTAAAACCATGCATTGACTAAACTACAAGTGTAGCTTAACCAACAGAGCAAAAGAATGTTTGGCAAATTTATTTGGACAAAGCCCTACAGACTGCAAGATGGTTGGATGTACAGCTGTTTCGGAATTACCATATTCCTCATCAACATTCTCTACTTGCAGCAAAATTATCAACCAATTATCAGAATAAATTCGGGTAATACACTCAACCCAAAGTAAGCTACACTTGAACTTTCCGAAAAAAGGTTTGATAGTCGGCTACTGCCTAAACAAATTTGTAAGCATATCTCTTTTCCTTTGCCAAACTCAAATCATCGATTTGAATGTAGTTGGCAGGATTTGTTTTTGAGCGTGCTTCCTCTATCTTCATTCTTTTTGTTTGTCATTATTGGTTTTTTGACAAAAACTTCGATAGAAATAAAATTTGGACAAAATCTTCTATAAAAATAAAATTCTTACAATATTTTCTATAGATATGAAATTTTTCTAAATTCTTCTATAGAAATAAAATTTAGACAAAACTTTCTATGGCAATAAAATTTTTACACAATTAAATTTTCTTTTTTGTAGAGGTAGTTTCTACAGAATATATTTATACACCCAAAAAATTGTCGCGAGTGGGAGGGACTTGAAGAAAACAATTTTTTGAACTAACCACAAAAATTTGATCAAAAACTTCAAAAAAACAAAATTTTTAATATGTTAGATTTATGATAAAATTTCCTTCAAATTTTGGTAGATTATTTTTCGCACGAGTGACAATCGTTATGCTAACCATACAGTCGTTGTGGCTCTCTATTGAAAGTATTGTATCGCATTCGTAAAGTGGACAGAAACAATTGTAACAACGCTAGAAATGATCCAAAACGTGAAGTTCAGATTCAATCAAAATTCACTCCGCAATGGTGGAAAATTTGCTCGTGAGCTATACATATCGCTAAATCAGATGCAACACATATTGAAAAATGATTTTGGATTAAAGCCATTGAAGTTCCAAAATGTATAAAGGCTCACCGATATACAAAAACAATTAGACTGGAAAGAGCCATGGAGTTGGTTCGCTTGGACGAAGGTGCCCAGTTGGAGAATTTGGTTTTCTCAGATGTCAAGCTATCTAAATTGAGCAGTTTGGTTTAATAATCGGGTTTACTTGTCAAAGAGATCAGCTGGAAATTTACACCTTCGAGTGGTCATCAGAATTCAAGCGCCACCAATGGTGTGGCCACTATAACGACCTATGTTATCTCTCCACTCGTTTTCATTGACCGCGGGTTCAAAATAAATGCCGAATATTATCGGAAAAATGTTCTTAATACAGTACAGCAGCCCTGAGCTGACAAACATTTCGGACGCAAACCATGGACTTTCCAACATTAATCAGTATCATCGTACTTAGCCCTCCTCAACCAGAATGGCTTGAGAAGTGGTTCGTCGCCTCATTTCTACCGCACAATGAACATCAATACCTCCGAATCTCAATCCATTGGAGTTGACGAGTAATGCCGTCGACTATGGACATTCCAACAGGACTCAGCATCATCCACTTAGCCCTCTGCAACCATGAATGGCTTAAGAAGGAGCTTTCTCGCCCTTTTGCCACCGCACAATGGCCACCGCAATCTCTCGATCTCAATCCGTTGGACTGGGCATTTCGGAGAGTCAGCTTAGAACTAAATCATCTCATGCCGGTGCTGAAACGGCAATGAAACAAAATTCTACAGAACTACTTACGTGCAGCCTGTGATGGCATTGCCGACCGTTTGAAGGCCATAATATCACTCACCTTGTCAACTTTCTCTGAGCAGATGTCGTGAAGTGCGGACTTCAACATTTACTGAAAAATTCTGGGTTCATTCGTTTACCCACACGGAATATACAAACAAAAACACCAATATATGTTAAAATTTGTCGTGAAGTGCGGACTTCAACATTTACTGAAAAATTCTGGGTTCATTCGTTTACCCACACGGAATATACAAACAAACAGACCAATAAATATAAAATTTGTCCTCCTATATTTAACCCACTTCATATTTTCGCTTTAAGCCACCTACCCACCTTAATACTCTCATTCAAATCTTCATCTTTGATTTGTATAAATGTACACACACTTCCTTTGCTACATGCCATACAATCCATTGCAGACCAGAAGCAATATTGTGTGAATAATTGACGCAAAAAATTCTTTCCTTTTTATTGCGTGCAAGTACTAATGTTCCTTAGCAAAGGAGTATGCATTCAAATGTCCGTATCACTATTTCACCACAGCAGATGTGAAAGACATCATGGCATGTCTATAGCAAACTACCTATACACACACATATACACTTACCTATCAACTCGTCTGGGCAACATCTTTGTAGATGTTCCCATTGAATGCCACATGTTTATCTTATGTTCGTATTTGCATAGTGCCATACTCTCTGTACTTTGTATGCGTGTGCTATTTCAAAAGACCATAAACGCATTTTATCGCTTCCGTTGAGCATGTGATTAGTTGTAATATTCAAACTTGCAAACGAATCAAATGTTACAGGAGTAATGGATGGAGAATAAGAATACGATAAATGTGGGGAAAATGTTTTATCTATAGTCTTGAAATGGAATTAAATTTTTAGAAAAAAATAAAATTGTTGTTGTTTTTTTATTTCAGTTTAAAACCATGCGTTGACTAAACTACCCAGCAAAAAAAAGCGTCGTCAAAAAAGAAATGAAAATGTTCTTTTTGGATCCGGAAGTGGTGCAAAATTGACGCAGAAGCGATGAATTTAACATGGGCTTGTCATAGGACGGAAGTTCTCCATTTCAACAGCCGTTGCACTGAATTTGCATCACTTCTTTAGGTGTGATCCGAATTCAATGTTTTGGATGTAAATTAAAAAATTCTGTGATATTTTGTCTAATAAATAATTTTATATAATTTTTTTTTTATAATTTAAATGGATTCTAACGCTTGTCGGAAACATTTGACCTCAAATATTTTCAAAAATTCAAAATTTTTTTCACATTTGATTTTGCATTTTTTTCGACAAAATTTAAATGATTTGTACCATTTTATGAATTCTTACTCTGTTTTTAACCTATTTGAAACAAAAAAAGTTCAAATTACCCATTAAAAGTATGAAAAAACCAAGTTAAAAAATTGAATTAATTTTTCGGAATTACCAAATTCCACATCAGAATATCTCCTAAACTGAGGACCGTGAAACGGACCTTCATTAGTGATGTGAGCCACCGTGGTGCAATGGCTAGCATGCCCGCCTTGCATACACAAGGTCGTGGGTTCGATTCCAGCTTCGGCCGAACGCCAAAAAGTTTTTCAGCGGTGGATTATCCAACCTCAGTAATGCTGGTGATATTTCTGAGGGTTTCAAAGCTTCTCTAAGTGGTTTCACTGCAATGTGGAACGCCGTTCGGACTCGGATATAAAAAGGAGGTCCATTATCATTGAGCTTAACATGGAATCGGGCAGCACTCAGTGATAAGAGAGAAGTTCACCAATGTGGTATCACAATGGACTGAAATCGGGCAGCACTCAATGATAAGAGAGAAGTTCACCAATGTGGTATCACAATGGACTGAATAGTCTAAGTGAGCCTGATATATCGGGCTGCCACCTAACCTAACCTAACTTAGTGATCACCCCAAAAAGTCAAAAATTCCATCCAAAACCTTAGGAGTTTAATCCGTGATCACTATAAACAAGTATATACAGCAGTAAGTTCGGCCGGGCCGAATCTTAAATACCCACCACCATGAACCAAATATTAGGGTTTCCTTTGAAATTTCAGGAGGGCTTGAGGACTTGAGGACACTTCCCGAAGATAAATTTAAAGATTTCACCTATGAGGTATGCCTTCTACACCCTCAAGGAGTGAAGTCGGTCTATATGGAGGCATTACAAAATGGACCGATAAAAACTTAATCCGATACACCTTTTTGTGAGCCTAAAATATCAGAATATTTACAATTTCAGGCAAATCAGATAAAAACTACGGTTTCTAGAAACCCATGGAGTTAAATCGGTAGATCGTTCTTATGGGGGCTATACTAAAATATGGACCGATACTCACCGTTTTCGGCACACCTCTTTATGACCCGAAAATACCTCTACATTTCCAATTTCAGGCAAATAGGATAAAAACTTCGGATTCTAGAAGCCCAAGAAATAAAATCGGTCTATATGGAGGCTATACCAAAATATGGACCGATACTCACCATTTTCGGCACACATCTTTATGGTCCTAAAATACCTCTAGATTTCCAATTTCAGACAAATTGGATAAAAACTACGGTTTCTATAAGCCCAAGACCCCAAATCGGGAGGTCGTTTTATATGGGGACCATACCAAACCATGGACCGATACTCACAATTTTTGGCACACGTATTTGTGGTCCTACATTACCTCTAGATTTCCAATTTCAGGTAAATTGAATAAAAACTGCGGTTTCTATAAGCCCAAAAAGTAAAATCGGGAGATCGGTCTATATGGGGGCAATACCAAAATATGGACCGATACTCACCATTTTTGGCACACCTCTTTATGGTCATAAAATACTTGTAGATTTCAAATTTCAAGCAAATTGGATAAAAACTACGATTTCTATAAGCCCAAGACCCCAAATCGGGAGGGCGGTTTATATGGGGACTATATCAAAACCTGGACCGATATAGTCCATCTTCGAACTTGACCTGCCTGCAGACCAAAGACGAGTTTGTACAAAATTTCAGCACGTTTGCTGCATTATTGAAGACCAGACCAGGCAGCCAGACAGACAGACGGACATCGTTATATCGTCTTAGAATTTCTCCCTGATCCCCTGAATATATATATACTTTATATAGTCGGAAATCGATATTTCGATGTGTTACAAACGGAATGACAAACTTATTATACCCCCGCCACCATTCTATGGTGGTGGGTATAAAAAATCGCAAATTAAATCTAAATCCTCAAAAATTGAAATCTTTAACCACAAGCTTGTTTGCTCACGTCATCGAAATCATGCTTCATAGTGTGAAACAGAGCTTATTTCGCCATTATAAAAATAATACCATACAAATCCTAAAAATAATTTTTTATTGAAAAACTTATTTAATAATATCTTATAAGCTAAGCGTGGTAGAGTTTAATTTTTCATAAACCCCAACAAAATCGGATCTTCCATCTAAATAATGAAAAAATCGAAATTTTTATACGAAAAATTTATTTTGTTCAAATTTACCAAGTTAATCAACAAGTGTAAATTCGTGGTCAGCACCAAAAAATCGTGATTTTGTATGTAAAATTTCTTTTACTAATATCTCCAAAGCAGTTTATAATTGAGTGGGTATAAAAAATCGCAAATTAAATCTAAATCCTCAAAAATTGAAATCTTTAACCACAAGCTTGTTTGCTCCATCATCGAAATCATGCTTCATAGTATGAAACAGAGCTTATTTCGCCATTATAAAAATAATACCATACAAATCCTAAAAATAATTTTTTATTGAAAAACTTATTTAATAATATCTTATAAGCTAAGCGTGGTAGAGTTTAATTTTTCATAAACCCCAACAAAATCGGATCTTCCATCTAAATAATGAAAAAATCGAAATTGTTATACGAAAAATTTATTTTGCTCAAATTTACCAAGTTAATCAACAAGTGTAAATTCGTGGTCAGCACCAAAAAATCGTGATTTTGTATGTAAAATTTCTTTTACTAATATCTCCAAAGCAGTTTATAATTGAGTGAAATTGAGCTTAATTCGTGATCATCCCCCAAAGATCGAATACTCCATCCTGGAAATCCTGGAAAAATTTACATTTTTTACGAACAACTTCTATTGCTCCTAAATTAAACATCACAGAGTGAAACGGAGCGTAATTTGTGATCACCCACAAAAACATCGAAAATTCTCTTTTAGTCAAACCAAGCTTAATTTTTGATCACCCCAATAAAATCGAATATTCCATTAAAATACTGTCAAAATCGAAATTTTTATATGAAAATCTCAGTTTCAAGTTCATTGCCTTACATAGAATTTTGTTTATAATGTTTACTTTTATGTAATTTTTTATAAAACGAAAAATACCACCACTCTCATAAGAGTAGTGGATTACTGGTAATGCTAAAGAAAGCATACGCTGTTACCCGATCGTTGCTGGGATATACCCAAAAATATGGTAGCATATTAATACAACATTAAATGCTATCGAAGAATTTCTTCATGAAATTACATAAAATTTTTCCCCACAAATTAAATAATTTTTGCTTTCATGGAAATTCATTCCGCAGAATAAAGTACCTCTATCATATATCATTTTTATATTGCTCCACTTATGGTTATAGATGTAACGTATACTATTTATTCTCACATCATTTAAAGGCTACACATATGAATGTAACATAATTCATTTGCAAGCTACATACTGACATAACCAAAAACCCATATGGGTCCATAATTATATGCTCAGCGATATACAAACGATAGACAAAGGCATAATATATCAACCAAACCAAAATGTTATTGAGAACAATTGAGATTCATTCACAGATAAATGAACATTATAACATGATATACATGCCAACTGAATATAACGCACTCAGGTAACCGCATTAAGCTTACGTTGCTAATTGCCAGTGATTTGTTAGTGAATACCACCAGCTTCATTGGATAACGAATGAATATCAACTCAATGGCCCAACAGATATCCCATTTTTGGAGGAGAACTACAGCCACCACACCCATTACATACAATGAGCTGGATATACTTCTACAAATATTTTAAAACACACACCCACAGTGCCCAGTGATAGACCAGAACTCACTCTCTCACGCTATCGCTCTTGTTGTCTCATGAGCATGCAATTACCTATGAGACACTTGAACTAATAATGACTTTGGCGATGATAACACTCCTACTGATGTTTTTGTTGTTGTTGGTGGGGTGCTGTTGATGCTGATGACATAGAAGTGTACAAGTGTGAGAAATATAGAGAAGACTGTTGTTATTACTTCAACAGCGTTGCCTTGCTGGGGGCAGAGGAAATGCCATGCCTTGACTGAGAGTATTTGCAAACCGAGTAAACGAGCAGACTATCACAAAGACCAAATCCCCGGGGAATAGACATTTTAATTAATTTGTCACAGTAGTGGTAACACACAAAAATTTACAAGCACTCTCTAGATGCTTGGCATGAAGAGGCTAAAGCTATTTCTAAAGGAAGACTAGAAATGCCATATGTGAATGAATGGAATTGAAAGGAATTGTTTCAGAGGGGAAAAGTAGGGAAAATACACATACATAAATGTGTGTGGAAAAAGTTTCGATCCTATTACATAGGGAATACAAAAATTTTTAAGGAAATTCAAATCATAAGAAGAGCTAGAAGAGATCCGGAAACGTTTGCCAACATTTCGGAAATAATTTACTCTCTCATGGTCGAATTGGCGTTAGGTCTTTGCCATGATACTTAATGGATAGTGGCATATCTGAATAATTCAAGCCTTTGAAACCAGTTTCAAGTAGTTAGAAATAAACAAGTATATACGGCCGTAAGTTCGGCCAGGCCGAAGATTATGTACCCTCCACCATGGATTGCGTAGAAACTTGTACTGAAAACTGTTACCCACAATCGAATTACTTGGGTTGCGTGCGGTATCACTTGCCGATGGCAAGGTATCTTAAAACTTCCTAACACCGTCTTCTAAATTGCAAGGTAGTCCATATCTGGTATATATTAAACTACAAACGGCCGTTTACATACGTATATAATTAAGCTTGACAAAGTTTTCTATAGAAATAAAATTTTGATAAAAGTTTCTACAGAAATAAAATTTTGACAACATTTTTATAGAAGTAAAATTTGGACAAATTTTTCTATAGAAATAAAATTTTAACAAAATTTTCTATAGAAATAAAATTTTGTCAAAATTTTCAATAGAAATAAAATTTTGACAAAACTTTCCATAGAAATAAAATTTTGACAAAATTTTCTATAGAAATAACATTTTAATAAATGTCAATAGTTTTATTAAGCTTGAGATCTTAGTTTCCTTTATTTATTTTTAATCCATCATTCCTAATATTTCGCAACTATCATTGAATTGCTCCTTCAGAGGCACTAGATAATGCAATAGATAAAGTAGACGAGAACAGTGATGCTCCATTAGAATAACAATTGTTTTGTGATCATTGGCTTATATATAAAATTGCCTCTGAAGAAGCAATTCAATGATAATGATGGATTCAAAATAAATAAAGGAAACTAAGATCTCAAGCTTAATAAAACTATTGACATTTATTAAAAAGAAAAAGATCGAATAAAACACCAAGAAACAAAAAAAGAAATAACATTTTGATAAAATTTTCTATAGAAATAAAATTTTGACAAATTTTTCAAGAGAATTAAAATTTTGACAACATTCTCTATAAAATTAAAATTTTGACAACATTTTCTACAGAAATAAAATGTTGCCAAAATTTTCTGTAGAAATAAAATTTTGACAAAATTTTCCATAAAAATAAAATGTTGACAAAATTGTCTATAAAAATAAAATTTTGGTAGATTATTTTTGGCTCGAGTGGCAACCATGATTATAAACCGATATGGACCAATTTTTGTGTGATTGGAGGTCGGCTATATACAACTATAGACCCATATGGACCAATTTTGGCATGGTTATTAGCGGCCATATACTAACACCACGTTGCAAATTTCAACCGGATCGGATGTATTTTGCTTCTCCAAGAGGTTCCGGAGATCAAATCTGGGGAACGGTTTATATGGGGATATACATAATTATGGACCGATATGGACCAATTTTTGCATGGTTGTTACAGACCATATAAAACCACGTACCAAATTTGAACCGAATCGGATGAATTTTGGTCCTCCATGAAGTTCCGGAGGTCAAATCTGGGGATCGATTTATATGGTGGCTGTATATAATTATGGACCGATATGGACCAATACTTGCGTGTTTGTTAGAGACCACATACTAACACCACGTACCAAATTTCAAACGGATCGGATGAATTTTGACCCTCCAAGAGGCTCCGGAGGACAAATCTGGGGATCGATTTCTATGGTGGCTGTATATAATTATGGACCGATATTGACCAACTTTTGTATTGTTGTTAGAGACCATATACTAACACCACGTACCAAATTTCAACTGATCGGATGAAGTTTACTCCTCTAAGAGGCTCTAGAGGTCAAACCTGGGAATCGATTTATATGGTGGCTGTATATAAATTTGGTCCGATATGGACCAATTTTTGCATTGTTGTTAGAGATTATATACTAATACCATGTACTAAATTTCAGCCGGATCGGATGAAATTTGCTTCTCGTAGAGGCTCCGCAAGCCAAATCTGGGGATCGGTTTATATGGGGCTATACGTTAAAGTGGAGCGATATGGCCCATTTGCAATACGATCCGATCTACATTAATAACAACTACTTGTGCCAAGTTTCATAGTTTTTTTCGTTCGGAAGTTAGCGTGATTTCAACAGACGGACGGACGGACCACGACCTAGAATATATATACTTTATGGGGTCTTAGAGCAATATTTCGATGTGTTACGAACGGAATGACAAAGTTAATATACCCCCCCATCAAATAGTGGAGGGTATAAAATTTGAGATTAAGGGATTGTAGTTATATGAAACAAATAAGAGCAGAGTTAAGTTCGGCCCAGGTGAAGCTTAAATTCCTACCACCATGCAAGTGCAGAGAAATTCTATTAACATTGAGTTTTTTTACAGGGATCCGGATCGGTCCATTTTTTTTGCTCCGCTCCGCTCCCGCTCCGGAGAAAAAAAAACCGCTCCGCTCCACGCTCCGCTCCGAGAAAAAAAAAAATCGCTCCGCTCCGCTCCACGCTCCGCTCCACGCTCCGCTCCGCTCCTCTTCGAGAAAATTATAGTACAAACATTGTATTATTTGTTCAATTGAGTTTTATTTTATTTAGAAAAATCGGGCGGTACATATATGGGAGCTATAGCTAAATCTGAACCGATTTCGATCATTTTTTTCACATATAGTTAGTGCTGTAGAAGATTACATTTAGCAAACTTTGAGTAAGATCGGTTGATAAATAAGGGTTTTATGACCTAATTTGGCAAAATCGGGCGATACATATATATAGGACCTATATCTAAATCTGAACCGATTTCGATGAAATTTTCAGACTTAAAGGGTGATACAGAAGATTATTTTGTGTTAAATTTGACGACGATCGGTTAGTAAAAAAGTGCAACGTGACCCCATTTGTCGAAATCGGGCAATACATATATATGGGAGCTATATCTAAATTTGATCCGATTTCTTCCAAATTCAATAGCTTTCGTCCTTGTGCCCAAAAAAACTCCCTGTACCAAACTTCATCAAAATCGGTTAATAATTGCGACCGGAATCCTGCGCTAGATCGACTCAAGAGGTGATTCTGAGTCGTTCGGTATATATTTTATGGGGTCTAAAATCAATATTTCTGGTAGGCACATTTTTTTGCAGATCAAACTTATTATACCCTAACCACTATGTGGTTTAGGGTATAATGACTTTAAAACAATGTGTTGAAACATTTTATTAATTTTGAAGATTTTTTCAGAAATATTAAATCCATTTTGACTTCATTAAAACGAAATTTTCATTCATGTTAGGATACACATTTTTATGTCGAATCACTTAGCTATAAGGACAAACAGACTTCATTGAAAAGTTTAGAGACTTTTAGACAAGGAAAAAACTTTATTTCAGAGAAATACGTCTTCTATTCTAAGCAAAATTCGTATTTTAAGCATGTGAAATATTTGGCCTCCCGACAATATTATTTGCGGTGCACCATCTACTATTTAATATGTGATAGAAATCAAATTTATGAAAATGGACCAAAATGGACCAAATTCTGTTTGGTCCGACCATCGGACCAAATTTAAAAATTAGAAATCTTTTGGACCAAAAGGTCCGATCGGACCAAAATCGGCAACGCTGATTGGAATTGAAAGTCTATACACAGAGTAGAAGTAACTACTCTCCGAAAGTTTTTTTTTGTTTTGCAACAGACGTATAGAAGAGGTTTTGTTATATTTGTAATGTGTGTGTGTGTATGTTTATGTTTATGTTTGCAACAACCTCCATCGAAATCAGTCCGTGGTATACCTAAGAATATTCTTACTCAGATCTAGTGTTACCTAATTTCGCTTTTTTCCCTTTATTGTAAAAATACATTTTCGAACAGCGTTTTTAAGAAATGTTCGTTCTCAAAAAAGTAGATAACATGCAATAATACAAATCAAGTCATTATTTTTCAATGTGAGAAAAAAATTAAAATAAATGTATATGCGCACATTTTTCAACCAAGATTGAAACTATCCATAATTTTAATTAAATTTTCGAGAACTAATATCAGAAATAAGAGAATGCTAGGATATAGTACAATAGTAAAGCAAATATGAATGTCCTTACACTGAAAAAAAAGAATTTTTCTTAATTATTAAAGTCACGTTGACCTTACCTCAAAAATTTTATCTTTCATGTTATGATACACATTTTTAAGTAAAATCACTTAATTATAAGGACATTACAACTTCATTCAAAACTTTTGGACAAGGAAAAAAAAATATTTTAGAGAAATGCGTCTTCCATGTTAAGCAAAATTTGCATTCTTATTCTAAGGACATGAAATCTTTGACTTCACGACAATATTTTTTTCAGTGTAGAAAACTAAAAAATTAAATATAAATAAGATCGTTTAATTGCATTTATTTGACGTTCATTATAAACATCTTTGTAGTAATACCGGGTGAAATTGATCGAAAGTACTGTTGTTACTTTTACAACACATACTAGAGATATATTTTGACATTTGCCGTTTTTGAAAACAATTACTAAAAAAACACGTTGTGTTTTTCCCAATGTACGTACGTACAAAAATACATATCGTACATTTTAAACGTTTACTCACACTACGCTAAGTACTAACTATATTTGAAATTACCTACACAGTGTAATTTCAAAGTTACACATTTCATTCAAGTAATATTTTATTCGGAGCGGAGCGGTTTTTCATTTGGAAACCGCTCCGCTCCCGCTCCGCTCCGGATTTTAGAAATGCCGCTCCCGCTCCGCTCCCGCTCCGGCAAAGAAAGGGCTTGCTCCGCTCCGCTCCGCTCCGCTCCGGATCCCTGGTTTTTTATACCCACCCCCATAAAATGGTGACGGGGGTATAATAAGTTTGTCATTCCGTTTGTAACACATCGAAATATCGACTTCCGACTATATAAAGTATATATATTCTTGATCAGGGAGAAATTCTAAGACGATATAAGCATGTCCGTCTGTCCGTCTGTCTGTCTGTATGTTGTAATCACGCTACAGCCTTCAATAATGGCGCTATCGTCCCTAAATTTGGCACAGAGTAGTTTTTTGTTTGCAGGCAGGTCAAGTTCGAAGATGGGCTATATCGGTCCAAGTTTTGATATAGTCCCCATATAAACCGACCTCCCGATTTGGGGTCTTGGGCCTATAAAAACCGTAGTTTTTATCAAATTTGCCTGAAATTGGAAATCTAGAGGTATTGTGGGACTATAAAGAGGTGTGCCGAAAATGGTCCATATCGGTCCATGTTTTGGTATAGCCCCCATATAGACCGATCTCCCGATTTTGCTTCTTACGCGTCTAGAAACAGTATTTTCTATCCGATTTGTATAAAATTGAAAATCTAAAGGAATTTTGGGACCATAAAGGGGTGTGTCGAAAATGGTCCGCATCGGTCCATGTTTTGATATAGCACCCATATAAACCCACCTCCCGATTTGGAGTCTTGGGCCTATAAAAACCGTAGTTTTTATCCAATTTGCCTGAAATTGGAAATATAAAGGTATTTGAGGACCATAAAAAGGTGTGCCGAAAATGGTGCTCATCGGTCCATGTTTTGGTATAGCCCCCATATAGACCAATATCCCGATTTTGCTTTTAGGGCTTCTAGAAACTATATTTACCATCCGATTTGCCTGAAATTGAAAATCTAGAGGTATTTGAGGACCATAAAGAGGTGTGCCGAAAATGGTGCTAATCGGTCCATGTTTTGATATAGCCCCCATAGAGACTGATTTCCCGATTTTGCTTCTTGGGCTTCTAGAAACTATTTTTACGATCCGCTTTGCCTGAAATTCTTGAACTATAATAAACTGTATTTATTACATGATTTGCCTGAAATTCGAAATCTAGAGGTATTTTTAGATTACAAATAAGAGTGCCGAAATTGAGGTATATCGGTCCATATTTTGGTATAACCCCCATATAGACTGATCTCTCGATTTTTACTTCTTGGGCGCCTAGAGACTATATTTTCTGGCCGATTTGTTTGAAATTGAAAATCTGGAGATATTTTAAGATCACAAATATGTGAGTAGCAAATGGTGCTTATCGGTCCATGTTTTGGTATAGCCCCCATATACACCGATCTCCAGGCTTTATTTCTTGGGCTTCTAGAATCCGTAGGTTTTATCCGATTTGCTAGAAATTGGTAATCTATAATAAAATTTTAGACAAACGAAATTTCTGTTTCTTATTAAGTGTTTTCGTTTATTCAACGATTGTCTCTAAAATTTGTGTCAAAAGAAAACTTTGCTTGTCTAAAATACGTTTCTCAAAAAAGAATACATTTCTTTCAGGGTATAGCAGACGCACTGATCATGAAAATTGCTTCAAACTGAAAGTAAAAGTTCCAGATTTTACTCATCGTATTTAAATAAATGCGGAAAAATCTACAGATTTAAGATTTTAAATCCAGGCGTAATTTCAACATATCGTGTATATGCTTATATTTTCTCTAAAACTCTAACAAATTTGATTCTCATAAATCCAGAATCTTATCTGGTCTTCATTGGTAGAATCGGGAGCTGGCTCGTTTGGGAGAAGATTTGTCATCAAACCCCCTACAATTCTATATATTATCAAGTAACCCACTACGACGAAGAGTTTTCATAGTAAACTATTATACTTGATTCATGGTGGTGGGTATTTAAAATTCGGCCCGGCCGAATTTACTGCTGTATATACTTGTTTTATTGAAAAATCTCTCGATTTTTGTTTATATATACTCATATATTTTTGCAAAATGCTGTATTTTATATACATTATTATTGAAAATTATTGGAACACTATCTTTTTTATAATCCTAAAAAAATACCGACCTGGCAATTATGATTTGTAGCATATGTATAGTATTACATTTCACATTTTTCTTGTTGGTACTACAATATGCCCAATCAATATTGGTTCCATATTTTGTTGTCCTAGCATTTTGATCTAGGAGTGATTAAAAACCCTTTTTTAGTAGTTGTCTTTCAGTCAGGCTACTGTCTCGTTTTCTGCAGATGTTCAAATCATGAAAAATAAAAAGTTTGGACGATCCTATTATATTGTCTTTTAAATTATCTATGGTTTGAGACATCGTAGACCGAAAATGTGGTTCATGGTATGAAGGACTTCTATAAACTATCAAGAAGTATGATTCTTTAAATTTTAGCACAGTGTAATGAAAAATATGTTCACCGTCGCTCCATTCCTCTTGCAAAATTGCTTCCGGTTCAATTAATCTTTAGATTTGCCATAATAACACGTTTTTTCCTCGAATTTTGAATATTGCGAGGTTATTCTAGCCGTGAAAGCAGCGTGAAATTAGGTATTGCAAAGTACTCTTCACTTTACTACAAAGCAAAAGAAATCAGATTCCATAATATTTTGGTCTGTGGCTACATCAAGATGATGGGCTTGTAAACTTTGGATGTTTTAGTAAAACAATTTTATTCCATCCACCACATTGAGTTCAATTTTGAATGGATCCGTGTGGGAAAATGATTTGGGATCTATGCCCTCAAGAGGAAACATGGGGAGATCGGTCTATATGGGCGCTATAACAAAACATGGAATCAAATTTAGACCTAAAGTACATCTAAATTTCAAATTTCAAGCAAATCGGATGAAAATTGGACCTTCCATGCCTTCAGAAGTAAAATTGGAAACTCGGTCTATATGGGAGCTATACGAAAAATGGACCGATATATACTAAATTTGGCACAGCTCTTTTTAAACCTAGAATACATCTGCTTTTGAAATTTCAACATAATCGGTTGAATATTGTGTCTTCTATGCCCTCAAGTAGTCAAATCGGGTCATGGGTCTATGTGAAAATATGAACCGATATACACCATATTTAGGAAAGCTCTTAACTGACTTTAAGTACATATAGGTTTCAAATTTCAAGCACATCGGATGAAAATTTTGGCTTCCATGCCTTCAAGAAATCATATCGGGAGCTCGGTATATATGGGCAATATATCAAATTATGGACAGATTTATACCAAATTTGGCACAGCTCTTTATAAATCTAAAATACTTTGGTTTTAAAATTTCAACCAAATTGTTTGAAAATTGTACCATCTCAAGAAGTCAAATCGGTCCATATGGGGGCTACATCTAAACATGGACCAATATATTCCACATTTAGCACAGCTCTTAACTGACTTACAGTACCTCTAGATTTCAAATCGGATGAACATTTCGGCTTCCATGGCCACAATCAGTCAAATCGGGGGATCGATTTATATGTCGAAACATAGACCGATATAGCCCATCTTCGAATTTGTCCTATTGGGAGAAAAAAAAACAGAGTTTGTGTAAAAATTAAGCAATATAGCTTTATTATTGAAGGCTGTAGCGTGATTACAACAGACATCCAGACAGACAGACGGGCGTCGTTATATTTTATTGAATTTCTCCACGATCAATATACGCTATATATAGTCGGAAACCGATATTTCGATGTGTTACAAACAGAATGGCAAACTTATTGTACACCCATGATCATGCCATGGTGTTGGGTATAAAAAGAAAATATTCTGCAGAACTTGGTTGCGTATGATTCACATTTTTCAAATGCCAGTGATCATACGCCACACTGTACTCTGACTATAAACCACAAGCAATGATAGCTCTTACCTGCATTAACATTTTTTTAGGTTATACGTCCTCAGAATGTTTTCACCTACGAGTGTTATTTGCGTTGTTTACATCAAACTAAAAAAACAATGGAATTAAATTATGTTCGCGTGGGATACCCCACAATTTGTCAATCGCTCAAAACAAATCTCATGTGGGTTGGTCTAGACAAAATCTCCTAAAATATGGTCACGGTGCTTCAAAAAAATAAGTAAGTAAAGTAGAAAGTCTGGCGGGGCCGACTATACGAGTATCATACCTTAAACCACCCCTAATGAATTAGTAAACATAAGCATTTGTGGGTTATCATTGAAAGAGGTTTGGGAGATGAACCACATTTTGATATTTAAGAACATTAAGGGGTACACGTAAGTGGGAGTTTTATAACAATCTGAACAGAAATGTCCGATATTAGGTTCCATAGTTGATTCTGCACCTACACAGAAAAAAAAGTGTCTCGTAAATTTAAGAAGATTTTTACAAAAATTTATTACAAGATTTTTCCAGAATTGTGTTCATTTTTCGTATCTTCAACGAAAATTAACTACTCGAAAGGAAATTTTACGAATTCTAAGTAGCAATCGTTTAGTTCATGGCCTACAAAATACGATGGAAATTTCTTTAAAAAATTTCTTAACTGGTAGTTAAAAATTTGTTTGTCATGCTATAAAACTACTTGTGAAATGTAAAGTATTTTCTAAATAATAAGTGCAATTTATTAAAGGATTTTTTTGTATGAGAAAATATTTTTTTACGAAAAATGAACTTGAAAGTGGATAGCAATTTCTTACCGACAATTCCTATAGCTAATATTTATTGGTAGAAAATTACCCAATGAAATATATTTAGTTCACATGTAATTAAATTTATAGACATTTTCGTCAAAAACGGTAGATAACATTTCATGAAAATTTTGCAAATTTTAAGTTAAACCTTTCATCGTTCATAAACTGGTGTGCCTTTACGAATATTACTCTTAGAGTAAATTGTCAGCAGATGCGATGAACTAATGCATAGTACAGAGATCTTTATCGGAATAGTGGAATGCGGTTAATGTAAAGATGATGTTACTTGAGTTTGGGGTTGTTGTTATTTTTGTTCATTTAGTGGTTTGTGTGTGTGTGTGTGTTTGTTATTCGTGGATGGTTTATTTTGCTGGATAAGGTGTTGTTTTCAATAAAGGCACATGTGTTTTTGTTGTTGTAGGAATGTTTTGGCTTTGCTTGGTTTTGTTTGGCATGCTTCAGTTGTATAGTTGGCGTTGGCGTGGGCTGTTGCATCTTTTAAGCATGTATGCAACAAGGGAATATAAAGGCATGGAATATTTTGGATTTTTGAGACATATATTGGTGTTTGTTTATTAAACCTTTTAATTTAAAGTTATTAATATTTTATCGGTAGATTAGAAAAAAGTTATTAAGAATATTTAGGAAAATATGTTGAAATTGAAAGTGTATTCAAATTTTTATTATTCTATGTTAAAAATTAATATTTAATTCCAGATGAATTTGGAAAATTTTTGTTATATCTCAGCGTATAGTTTATTCATAAATTGGTAAGTATTTTTTTAATATGACTTTCTTTTAAAAAGAATATTTTTTATGTATATTATTATTTGTTAATTAATTTTTTTTTTGGAAACCAGTTTAATGTTTGCAATACAGACAGCTGACGAGGGTAGTGAATCTACAGTAGCTTTAAGTATTTTGTGTTGTGGATACTATACATACCCCTGAGGAAGCGATTCAATATCGTAATCGCGAAATATTGGGAATAATAAATAAAATATTTTAAAAAGACCTCGAGCTTGAAGAACAATTAATTTATTTATTTTCTTTGTTGTAAAAACAATATTTAATTTCAGAGCAACTCCAGATGGACTCGAACAAATTTAAAAAATAGGGAATTTGTAAGTTTTCTTTTAAAAATTGGCTTTATTTCAACTACAATATTTACGTTTTTGTGACCTTTTATCATCAAAATTACAGGTTTTTAATACCTTATTTTAGTATTTCTTTAATCAATTTTTTTTGGAAAGCAATGTAATATTTTTAATGTAAAAGACAAATATTTAATTTCAGAATAACCCATTAAAAATTTGGAAAAATTGTTAGTACTCCTTTGCTTGTAATTTAATAGTGAATTGGTAAGGATTCTTTAACTTTCTTTTAACCCTGGACAGTCATCCTTATTTTTTGAACATTAACGTCATCCTTCGTCATTTTGACTACGGCTCATTTCAAGACGCTATATTTTCATGGTGAGCGAAAAAGTGAAACAAACTTGAATTTATTTTCTTATTCAATTTGGTTTTAATTAGTATAAAACCAAAATTCATAAAACAGTCGAATTAGTATAACTTAAATTTACCATTTCCCAGTAGACTCAAATGCATTTTAAATCGAAAATGAAATTACGTGTCGTCAGTTTGACGAATGATGAATGTCTAGGGTTAACCAGAATATTTGGGTTTTTTATGCATATTATTATTTTTTTCATTAGATTTTTTGGAAACCTATTTAATAATTTTATTTAATGTAAAAAATAAATATTTAATTTCAGAGTAACACAAATAAATTTGGACAACTTTTTATATTTCCCCTCAGCGTACAATTTAATGGAGAATTGGTAAGTTTTATATTAAAAATATAGCTTTCTTTCAACTAGAATATTTATTTTATTATATCATTCACATCGATAACAACACATTTTTATGAGTTTATATATAATACTTCATTATTTCTCTAATTGTTTCAGGTACAAATTTTATGAGATATGTTTTCCAAAGAAAAGTTGGAACACCATTTGATAAACACCATTTGATAAAATGCCCTCAAATATGGTAAGTTACAAGCTAAAATGAAGAATTAAAAAATCATATTTCATTACATGGTGTTAATTTTTAACAATTTTCATTATTGCTTCCTTTTTTTCCAGCAAGATATGTGAAAAAATTACCTACGATGAATAAAAAAAAAGGATAAGTCAAAATATCCAAACAGCGAGTTCAAATGAACTACTCTCTTTTCCACATGGTCATAATTTTTATTCACAAAAAACATTATATTAAGAACTTTCATCATAAGTTTTTATAATAAAGTACTTTTGCTTAAAGAAAGTTTAATTTTAATGTATGAAAATTTTCATAATAGTAAAACGGTTTTGTTGTTCCTTTAATTATTTAATTTCTCTGTACTGTGGAATGATTGGTTTAAAAATAGTTTAGTCGTCGAAATTTTAAAGAGACTGTTAACCAATTTTTATTATCGGGTATCCCAAAAAATAAAGAAGTAAACCAAAATAATACTGACTTTTTAACTTGGTAGGGGTATAAAAATCTTATGATGTTGTAAAAATGAACTAAAATACAATGTTATAGATGAACTAAAATTTAAGAGAATTACAAACTAGACAAGTTGAAAAAAATCTTAAGGGCTAAATCATGGTCAATATTACTACAGTTTAGTTCATTTTGCAATGGAAAAGGGTTCACTGTTTTTTCAGTGTACAGAGTTAATATGCCACTAAAATTAGTGAGGGTAATAAATCAATATTTGTGAAAATTCGGCAATATATTTATGTAAGAGGTACATGTAAACCTAAATGCGATCGGCTAGTACATCAAAATTTGAAATTTGAGTAACATTGGTTAATAAATAAGAGTATTATGACTAAATTTAGGAAAATCGAGCGATGCATATATGTATATGGGAACATTACCTAAATCTGAACCAATTTGTATAATATTTGCAGATTAGGGAAAATTTTTCAAAATCGGTCGACACATATATATGGGTGCTGTATCTTAATGTGTACCGATTTCCATGATTTTTTTCAGATATAGTTAGTATTAGAGAAGATTAGTGTAAGCCAAATTTGAGTACGATCGGCATATAAATAAGAGTTTCATGACCAAAATTGGCAAAATCGGACGATACATATATATGGGAGCTATAGCTTAATCTGAATCGATCTCGATTAAATTTTGCAGACTTAAAGGCTGATTAAAAAATACTTTGAGCCAAATTTGACGACGATCGGTTAGAATTCTTCCAAATTAAAAATCGTTCGCCCTTGTGCCCAAAAAGCACCCTGTACCAAATTTCATCAAAATCGGATGGACACCAAACGCTAGATCGCCTAAGGAGGTGATTCTGGGTCGGTCGATCTGGTAGGCACTTTTTTGGCACATCAAAGTTATTATACCCTGACCACTATGTTGGGTTACGGTATAAAAACACAAGAATCAAATTACAACAGCGAACAGATCTGAGGCACGAAACAGTCTATTTTATCTTATTCCAAAGGAGAAAGAAGTTGCCAAAGAGAGTCGCTTTCAAATTGTTATCCATTTCGCTGTCCGATTTTATATCCAGCCAGAGAACCGAATTGCCGATAAGTGAGGATTCGCTAAAATTATTATGAAATATATTAATAACGAAAGACTGGCAGATAAAAGAAATTATATAATACGTATCGAAAATCCAAGTTCATATTTTGGAGGCTGTCCAAAATCTCCATATGAGGCCAAGAACAAGCAAATAATTTAATAAATACTCAAGGGTATTTTTATTATGATCTAGAAATGAGCCTTTAAATATAAATAGACAAGTATTACTCATCGATATCAAACTTCTTGGCTACCAGTTATACATCTTTCAATTCATCGTTTTAAGCTACTATTCATTAAAATACTTACAATTTTCATAGTTTTAGGTCAAGCGAGTTAAACAAACGCTGGATATATCAGTTAAATGAAAAATCCATCGTCATCAGGCCTGAGGACTACGTGGGATTTTCTTGGTAATTAGTAACATATCGTTTGAGTTAGCTCGCCTTCTAATTGTATTTATTCCATTCACTGCTGTATATAATTTCTCAATACTCTTAATTAAAATGATGAATTAGATTTTTTGGTGACCGTGAAAAGAAAGGGGAACCTTAAACGATATAATAATACATTATAGTAAAATCTGCCGTGAATACCATTCCATAAAAATTGTCTACCATACACAGACACTCATCGCATACACTCTAAATAACTACCACACACACACAAAAAGAGCAAACTTTCTACACGAACGACAACGAGTCCAAAACTATCTCTATTGGCAAAAAACTGAGCACGTATCCAAGACTGAGCACGGCGGGGCCCTAAAGTAAGCCAAGGCCAACTAGTGGTACAAACACGAGCAGGATCGTTACAAGTTTTGTCCCAAGAAAACTGGAAAAACAGCCCTAGAAGGTCCATCACTCTTCACCATGACATGATAGTGATGGTCGACACTCGCTCATAGTTACCCGTTCACAAATGTTTCCAGAAACTGAAAGGAAGGAAAGTCTTCCATAAGTGAATTGTTATTTAGAGAGAATTTTATAAAATCAACTATTGGCTTATTAGAGCCATTTTCAAAATTGTAGCTAGTCATTCGCTGATGCAACTAAAGCTTGTATGTACATTATGGACCACAAAAACCAAAATAGTTTGAAGATGCGAATGAGAGATGTAAATCTAGTAGAGTTTTGAATAAATATATACCATTTTTTGCATACCGGCGAGTCTAACTAAATTAAATAAAAAACAAGTAAGGAAAGTCTAAAGTTGGGCGAGGCGGATTATATTATACTCTGTACCACTTTGTAGATCTAAATTTTCAATACAATATCACATCCGTCAAATGTGTTGGGTGCTATATATATATATATAAAGGTTTGTCCCAAATACATACATTTAAATATCACTCGATCTGGACAGAATTTGATAGTCTTCTTCAAAATCTATAAACTAAAAATTTAAGTCGGCTAATGCACTAGGGTGGAACACAGTGTCAGTAACAGAAATATGGGGAACATTTAAATCTGAAACAATTTTTAGGAAACTTCGCAAAAGTTTATTTATGATTTATCGTTCGATATATATGTATTAGAAGTTTAGGAAAATTAGAGTCACTTTTACAACTTTTCGACTAAGCAGTGGCGATTTTACAAAGAAAATGTTGGTATTTTGACAATTTTGTCGAAATCAGAAAAACATATATATGGGAGCTATATCTAAATCTGAACCAATTTTGGCACGCATAGCTACAATGCCAATTCTACTCCCTGTGCAAAATTTCAACCAAATTGGGGTAAAACTCTGGCTTCTGGGACCGTATTAGTCCATATCGGGCGAAAGATATATATGGGAGCTATATCTAAATCTGAACCGATTTCAATAAAATTTGGCAATTTGGTCAAGTACCATAGTACTAATTGTTCTTCTTGTGTAAAATTTGAAGCAAATTAGGGTAAAACTCTTGCTTCTGGGGCCATATAAGTCCATATCGGGCGAAATATATATATGGGAGCTATATCTAAATCTGAACCGATTTCTTCCAAAATCAATAGGGATCTATTCTGAGCCAAAGCACACACTTGTGCCAAAGTTGAAGTTGATTGGGCTAAAACTGCGACCTAGACTTATTTGATTACAAAAATGTGTTCACGGACAGACGGATAGACCGACATGGCTATATCGACTCAGGAGCCCACCCTGAGCATTTTTGCAAAAGACACCATATGCCTATCTCATCTCCTTCTGGGTGTTGCAAACATATGCACTAACTTATAATACCCTGTTCCACAGTGTGGAGCAGGGTATAATAATCAATAATAATAAGAAATGCCACTTCGTCGGCCTGAAACGGCCAAACGGGTTGTCATATTGTTTTACCATTTTGATTTTTTTTTTGTTTTGGTAATGTGTTTTCAACTTTTTCGTAGCACCAAATGTTTGGTTGTCACAAGTTCAAAAATTGATTTTATGCGAGAGATTTCGGTCATTCGGCCCAATGTGCAGTGTAATGAAAAGTATGTTCACCGTCGCTCCCTTCCTTTTGCAAAATTGATTCCGGATCGATGTCGGAAAATTTTCTGGGTGGCTTCTATGCCCACAAGAGGAAATATCGGGTGATCGGTCTATATTGGCGCTATAGCAAAACATGGATCGATACATATCATAGCATAGCATTGCTCTTAAATGACTTAAAGTTCCTCTAGATTTCAAATTTCAAGCGAATCGGATGCAAATTGTGGGATCGGTTTATATGGGGGCTATGTCGAAACATGGACCGATATAGCCCATCTTAGAACTTGACTTGCCTGGAGACAAAAAACAAACGAGTTTGTACAAAAACTAAGCAAGATAGCTTTATTATTGAAGGCTGTATTGTGACTACAATATACATCCAGGCGGAAAGACAGACGGACATCGTTATATAAATTTCTCCCCGATCAAGAATATATACGATATATATGTAGTCGGAAACCGATATTTCGATGTGGTACAAACAGAATGACAAAGTTGTCATACCCCAATGACCATCCTATGGTGGTGGGTAAAAAAATTAAATATACAGCAGACCATGGTTGCGTATGATTCACATTATTCAAATGCCGATGATCATACGCCACACTGCACTATGACTATACGCACTCTAAAGATTTTCACCTACGAGCGCTATTTGCATGCCTACATCAAACTAAATCATTCATTTCGCCAAAAAAATTTAAATTAAATTGTGTTCGCGTGGGATCCCCCATAATTGTCAATCGTTTAAAACAAAGCTCGTGTGGGTTGGTCTAGACAAAATCTTCAAAAATACGGTCGCGGTGCTTAAAACACGTATATGACATCGTGCCAGGTGACGAGTCCGAAAGTAAACTGCAGTCGGTAAAAAAAATTGCTCGCGCCCGAAGCTTTCCTAAGCAAATAATCACCTAGTTTTGTCGAAAAAAACTGAAGATATAGCTTTTCTAACACTAAAATAACGCAGTACAGTAGGAATTTGAATTTGTCAATGTGCCATAGAAAAATTTTCATTGTAAAATATAGATACGAAGAAAAGGTTTAGTCAAGAGAAAAATTTATCTCAAATTTAAATGAAAACAAATATATACAGCATAAGTTCGGCCGGGCCGAATTTTAAATACCCACCACCATGAATCAAATATAATAGTATACTTTGAAAACTCTTCGTCGTAGCGGATTAGTTGATAATATATAGAATTTCAGAGGGTTTGATGACAAATATTCTCCCAAGCAAATCAGTTCAACCATTACGCTTCCCGAAGATAAATTTATAAAATTTATAAAAAACAATTTTGTATTAGTTTTAGAGAAAACATAAACATATCGTGTAAATGATGAAAAACGCCTTTATTTGAAATCTTAAATCTGTAGATTTGTGTCACCATTATTGAAATCATTACGAGGAGTAAAATCTTGAAATTGTACTTTCAGTTTCAAGCAATTTTCATGATCAGTGCCCCTGGTGATTTTACAAAGAAAATGTTGGTATTTTGAAAATTTTTGTCGAAATTAGAAAAACATATATATGGGAGCTATATCTAACTCTGAACCGATTTCAACCAAATTTGGCACGCATAGCTACAATGCTAATTCTACTCCCTGTGCAATGTTTCAACTAAATCGGAGTAAAATGTTGGCCTCTGTGGTCATATGAGTGTAAATAGGGCGAACGATATAGATGGGAGCTATATGTAAATCTGAACCGATTTCAACCAAATTTGGCACGCATAGCTACAATTCTAATTCTACTTCCTGTGCAAAATTTCAACTAAGTCGGAGTAAAAAATTGGCCTCTGTGGTCATATGACTGTAAATCGGGCGAAAACTGTATATGGGAGCTATATCTAAATCTGAACCGATTTCAATAAAATTTGGCACACTTGACTACACTACTAATTGTACTCCCTGTGCAAAATTTCAACTAAATCGTAGTAAGAGATTGACCACTGTGGTCATATTAGTGTAAATCGGGCGAACGATATATAAGGGAGCCACCGTGGAGCAATGGTTAGCATGCCCGCCTTGCATACACAAGGTCGTGGGTTCGATTCCTGCTTCGACCGAATACCAAAAAGTTTTTCAGCGGTGGATTATCCCACCTCAGTAATGCTGGTTTCTGAGGGTTTCAAATGTGTGCAATGTGGAATACCGTTCGGACTCGGCTATAAAAAGGAGGTCCCTTGTCATTGAGCTTAACATGGAATCGGGCAGCACTCAGTGATAAGAGAGAAGTTCACCAATGTGGTATCACAATGGTCTGAATAGTCTAAGTGAGCCTGATACATCGGGCTGCCACTATACCTAACCACCTTTTTATAGCCGAATCCGAACGGCTATATTAGAGAAGGTTAGGTGGCAGCCCGATGTATCAGGCGCACTTAGACTATTCAGTCCATTGTGATACCACATTGGTGAACTTCTCTCTTATCACTGAGTGCTGCCTGATTGAGTTGGGATAATCCACCGGTGAAAACTTTTTGGTGATTGGTCGAAACTGGGTTCGAACCCATGACCATGTCTATGCAAGGCGGGCATGCTAACCATTGCACCACTGTGGCTTCAGAATGCACTGTTTTGAAAATACCTCAATCAGAGGGGCTAAAGTGCTTCGACATATGATTGAAAAGCTTGCAAAAGGGTATAGATCTTATTGGGGAATATTTTGAAAAATATTAAAACTATTCTCGATCATTAATATTTTTTTCTTTTATTCTGAAATATGAAAGGCGACCCCCGTTCAGCATACGAGTTCAGCGACTATTGAAGTACAAGCTACAATTATCTAACAAATCTCTTTTTCAAATTTGATTTTTTCGTTATGACCCAGGTGGCGTATGATTCACTTTTTTCAAATGCCGATTATCATACGCCACATTGTACTCTGAGTATAGACCTTTAGAGAAGCTCTTTTTTATAGGCTGTTCTATATATGATAACTCTGATGGGTGTAAGAAATTGTTCCCTAATTATTTACTTATGGAGTTCGGACGTAACCGATATAATCAGAATCATCAGGATTTAGCACAGGTTATCCTCCGTTCTTCACTTATTACGGTCACAATTTTATCGTATATGTATTAAGTGTGCAAAACGAAAAATTAAATTTAATAGATTTAATTTTAAATTTAACGAATTCTATAGGGTCGATATAGGTCATCAATTATTTCGTTATACGCAGCTTTAAATTTTTCGGATCTAGTTTTCTTTCAATTCAATCATTTAAGTAAATTTCTATTTTCCTAACAAATTTGGAAACCCCCTCATTTCTAATCATCAGGCGTGGAAGGTTGAATCCACCACCAAAAAAAAAGTGAAAACTCAAACATGAAAAGTTGTTCAAGGGTTTCATTCTAATTGTAAAAAGTGTTGTCACCATGGAACATAGCTCCCATCAGAATCTGTGGTGGAGGGCCAAGTACCATCTAGTGCTAAGTGCTCCAATAAAAATATGCTATTGTTTGGTCTTCACTATCACAGCTAAAAATCCTTTCCCGTTGTTGTATGTCTTAGTGCCGATGAAGAGTCGTTAGCATTAGTAAGGGAAAAAATTTACTGTGGTTTCTTCTTTTGATTGTGACACTCGTAAATGAAGTTCGAAGTTGTACTGCTACCACTATCATCATCGTAGTCATCATCTTGGTGGTCATGTGAACAATTGTCACTTTGCTTTTTGTCTTACTTGTGGAAGTTTTTTTTCTTCCCATGTTCTTATCCCCAACAGCTTTAGGTTTTTTCGATGATGTCAGCTAAAAAGTGTTACATGCGAGCATATTTATTCTCACTAGAGATTCTTTTCTTCTTCCTCTCCTTCTTTTCAAATTGGTACTGGTGATGATAATGATGGTGGTAGTGGTGGTGGCAAGTAAGACATTTGAAATGTTTGAATATAACAATGCTTTGTTGGTTAGGTGGGTTGGTAGGTGAGTCAGAAGGCTTTAGTCTGAGTGCGATTTTACTACAATTGCAGTGTACATCACACCATTGTGTCACACCAGTTAAAATTGGAAAAAAGGGAAATATACTGCAGAGACATCACAACAATTTTTGCCAAGTTTGCTAAATTTGTTCGTTTCTTGGTTCACAAATGACGGAAATTTATGCGGTATTTGCGGTTTTGTCATCACATTTGAAACAACACAAACCAAACGTACAAATCTGTCGTATCCTTTAGTAATACATAAATATATAAAAAATAAAAAATAAGTTATATCAAAAGATGATGTACAGTGGGAGAAAAGATGATTCAATTTGTAAGAGGAAATTTCCCAAATGTTTTCTCCATAAGGAGTTAGCATAAAGGGCCCAAAATTGAGTTATCTCTCCCAGCCAGATCTATACTAAAGGCTGTGGAAAGGTTCATTCGCCCGAACCGAAACATGTACAGTCCAGGCGTGTATAGATTTGTATCTGGCGTTTTCTTTTCAATGGCTCTATTAACCATGTTCCTTAATCTATATCTGTCCATAAAGCTCGAATAATAATTGTATAATTAGATATAATGCATTTGGACGTCAATTGCCTGTTTCGGTATCAGGCTAACATGTAATATAAAAAATAAAAATATTTCTAGAAACAAAAAAAAATCGCGAGATTCAAGTCGGTGCCATGGTTGCCACTCGGGTTGAAACTAAATTAGGATAAAACTTTCCAAAAAAAAAAAAGACAAACAAATAAAATCTTATTTCTACAGAAATAACATTTTGACACAATTTTCTAGAGCACTAAATTTTTTCTTAATGTTTCTATAGAAATAGAATTTTGATAAAATTTTCTATAGAAAAAGAATTTTGACAAAATTTTCTATAGAAGTAAAACATTGTCAAAATGGTCAAAAATTTACTCCTATAGACGATTTTGCCAAAAATTTCATTTCTATAGAAAATTTTGTCAAAATTTTATTTCTATAGAAAATCTGGTCAAAATTTCATTTTTCTAGAAAATTTTGGCAAAATATTATTCCTATAGAAAATTTTGTCAAAGTTTTATTTCTATAGAAAATTTTATCAATATTTTATTCCTAAAGAACATTTTGTCAAAATTTTATTTCTATAAAAGGCTAACGAATCCCGGCCCGCTTCGCTGTGCTTTTCGAAGCATATTTTCATTAACTTAGTCAACGAAAAAATTTGAAATCTTTTAACGAGTAGGGTCAGGCGAAGTCTGGCACAAAAACTGAAGTACTGATTAATCACTCTATTGTTTCCAAACACGTGTCCCGTACATTTCAAAAAAAAAAAATCGGACTACTGGCTTTTTCGTTTATATACAGTAATAGAGCGGTTATACGGATGTAAAACTGACCGGCTTTACAAAAGTCGGGTAGGAGCTGTTCCCTTTCAACCAATTTTTTGTTTTTTAATTGTTCCGTATTCAAATCGTTGGACAATCTTCTACATTTCCTGTGAATTTCAAGCGTGGCTTGTCACTGGGAAGTATATTTCTCCTCAACATATCGTCCAATAAATTGGAAAAAGAAAAATTACTTAAAAATTGATGCTTTCCCAAAGATATGCCCGAAAATGAAGCACCCTCTACGTTACCTGTCAACTTCATGTAAATTTAAGTTTTTTTCTTAAAAAAAGCAAGTGGAAAAATCATAAAATGATGTACCAAGTCCCCATTTGTCGGCAATCCCCTACTTTCTATTTTCAAAAAATCGGGCAAAAGGGAACCCCCCTCCTTCGCACCTCCACGACCAGATATCGTAAATTCACGTACCATATATTCATTTCACAAACTATCCAACTTCACTATACCCCTTCCCTAACTAGACATCGAAAAATCATATTCCCTGTATGAATTTAATCATCTTCTCTCAATTTCAAGTAAATCGGAGAAGGTTAGATTTTGCTCTATTTTTTGTAAAGAGACGACGCTTTCTCTGCAAATTCCAAGAAAATCTATAAACTTTTCTTCATGTTTCATAGTGTGGAGCAAGGAAAAGGTTCCTGGATTTCATAACCTTCCCCTACGGCATTTGTAAATTTCATATAAACTTGTGAATTCTAGTTTTTTTTTTAGTTTTAGAGGAGGTCTCCCTCCTTGTGTAGACGTCCCAGAAAATCAAGCAATTTATAAGCCCTCTTCCCTTCGGAATATCACAAATTAAGTTATCTATTGTAATAATATAACCTACACCACATCCTCTGTAAATTTCAACTAAATTGGAAAAGGTTTATTGCTTCACGGTATGTACTTGAGGAGTAACGAGGTCTCCTTGTGCCCTTTTATTTTCCCCGACCAAATATTAAAAATTCATATGCCTCATATAAATTTCATAATCTCCCCCAAGTTCTCCGTAAAATTTCAGTAAGACGACAAATTTTAGTTTTTTCATTGTACTTTAAAAAAAGTCGAACAAAGGGGAGGACCCCCTCCTCGACCAAATATCGAATAATAAAGTAGCTGTTCTTTGCCTAGACGCCCCCTTTCACCTTCCCTGAAAATTTAAAGAAAACCGGATAATTTGTTCCAATTTTCAAAAAGTCGGCAAGGCTACTCACTTCCCGACCAAATATCAAAAAATCAGGTACCCCATAATAAATTCATAACCTCACGGTGTGTTCTCTGTAAATCTCAAGTAAATCAGAGAGTTTTTGTTTTTACTGTATTTTAAACAAAAATCGTATAAAAGGGTGGCCCACCTCCACGACCAAATATAACTTTCCAACGATTGCAAAATCGTGGAAATAGGTTCGTGCGGAGATGCATCAGAGCATGGCGCTGTATTTAAAAAAAGGTTTTCCCGTTTTTCCTTTTAAACTTTTCTTGAATTTTATTTTCTATAAACCTCACGGCGTCCGAGACTTTCCCAAAACCGTGGAAATCGGTTCGTGCGTTCTGGAGTTATTGTATCAGGAAGGAAAACCCGACTTATTTTTATGTATTAGATTTTGTCAAAATTTTATTTCTGTAGAAAATTATGTTATATTAAATTATTATTTTTATAGATATATTTTTTTCAACATATTACTTCTATAAAAAATTTTGCAAAATTTTCTAAGGAAATAATTTATTTCGAAAGAAAATCTGGTCAAAATTTTATTTCTAACGAAAACTTTGTCAAAGTTTAACTTCTATAGAAAATTTTCTCAAAATTTTATTTTTATAGGAAATTTTGTAAAAAATTTCTACAGAAAATTTTGTCAGAATTTTATATCCATAGAAGATATTGCCACAAGCAACATGTACCAAATTTCAGCCGGATCGGATGATCCGGCTCCGCAAGCCAAATCGGGGGATCGGTTTATATGGGTACTATATATAATTATGGACCGATGTGAACCAATTTTTGCATGGTTGTTGGAGACCATATACTAACACCATGTACCAAATTTCAGCCGGATCGGATGAAATTTGCTTCTCTTAGAGGCTCCGCAAGCCAAATCGGGGGATCGGTTTATATGGGGGTTATATATAATTATGGACCGATATGGACCAATTTTTGCATGGTTGTTAGAGACCATATACTAACACCATGTACCAAATTTCAGCCGGATCGGATGAAAATTGTTGCTCTTAGAGGCTCTGCAAGCCAAATCGGGGGATCGGTTTATATGGGGGCTATATATAATTATGGACCGATGTGGAGCAATTTTTGCATGGTTGTTAGAGACCATATACTAACACCATGTACCAAATTTCAGCCGGATCTGATGAAATTTGCTTCTCTTAGAGGCCTCGCAAGCCAAATTTGGGGTTCCGTTTATATGGGGGCTATACGTAAAAGTGGACCGATATGTCCCATTTGCAATACCATCCGACCAACATCAATAGCAACTACTGGTGCCAAGTTTCAAGTCGATAGCTTGTTTCGTTCGGAAGTTAGCGTGATTTCAACAGACGGACGGACGGACGGACATGCTCAGATCGACTCAGAATTTCACCACGACCCAGAATATATATACTTTATGGGGTCTTAGAGCAATATTTCGATGTGTTACAAACGGAATGACAAAGTTAATATACCCCCATCCTATGGTGGAGGGTATAAAAACAAACAAAACAAAAAACATCAAGTAACTCGGAAAGTCACTAAACTTTGTTAATGGTTTGGATTACAAAAAAAAAAAAAATAAATAAAATTGTAAAATATACCCCCCATCCTATGGTGGAGGGTATAAAAACAAAGAAAAACACATTTTTTGTCAAAATTGGTTTTTATTATTCAACATAGTTCCCTTCAAGAGCGATACAACGATTATAATGACCTTCCAATTTTTTGATACCAAATTGGTAGTACTCCTTCGGCTTTGCCTCAAAATAGGTCTCAGTTTCACCTCTTCATTGCAGCCAATTTTTTTTCCCTGCGAGCATCGTTTTGAGGTCTGAGAACAAGAAAAAGTCGCTGGGGGCCATATCTGGAGAATATGGTGGGTGGGGAAGCAATTTGAAGCCCAATTCATGAATTTTTGTCATCGTTCTCAATGACTTGTGGCACGGTGCGTTGTCTTGGTGGAACAATACTTTTTTCTTCTTCATATGGGGCCGTTTTGCCGCGATTTCGAGCTTCAAACGCTCCAATAACGTCATATAATAGTCACTGTTGATGGTTTTTCCCTTCTCAAGATAATCGAAAAAATTATTCCATGCGCATCCCAAAAAACAGAGGCCATTACTTTGCCAGCGGACTTTTGAGTCTTTCCACGCTTCGGAGACGGTTCACCGGTCGCTGACTGTCGATTGGACTCAGGAGTGTAGTGATGGAGCCATGTTTCATCCATTGTCACATATCGACGGAAAAACTCGGGTGTATTCCGAGTTAACAGCTGCAAACACCGCTCAGAATCATCAACACGTTGTTGTTTTTGGTCAAATGTGAGCTCGCGCGGCACCCATTTTGCACAGAGCTTCCGCATATTCAAATATAGATGAATGGTATGACCAACAAGTTCCTTTGATATCTTTAAGGCCTCTGCTATCTCGATCAACTTCATTTTACCGTCATTCAAAATCATTTTGCGGATTTTTTTGATGTTTTCGTCGGTAACCACCTCTTTCGGGCGTCCACTGCGTTCACCGTCCTCCGTGCTCATTTCACCACGCTTGAATTTTGCATACCAATCAATTATTGTTGATTTCCCTGGGGCAGAGTCCGGAAACTCATTAGCAAGCCATTTTTTCCCTTCAGAAAACAGTATTTTATCAAAACACGAAATCCCTTTTTTCCATTTTTTTACAATAACAAAAGTTGCTTCACAAAAGACTCTCTATCTCACAAACTAATTGACTTGCAGACGTCAAATTTTGACACGAATCATTTGAAGGTTGGTACTATATAAAAATATTATGCATTTAATTCTAGCGACGCCATCTATGTGTCAAACCGGGGACTTATCAGCCAACCTGTTATATCTCCAAAAAAATGTCAAAATTTTATTTTTATAGAAAATTTTGTCGGAATTTGAGATGCATAGAAAATATTGTCGAAATTGTATTTCTTTAGAAAATTATATCAAAAATTTATTTCTATGGAGAATTTTGTAGAAATTTTATATTTATAGACAATTTTGTCAACATTTTATTTCTACAGACAATTTTGTTAAAATTTTAATTTTATCAAAATTTTATTTTTATGTAAAATTTTATCAACATTTTATGTCTATAGAAATTTTTGACAAAATTTTATTACTTTTTTGGGATTATTTGTTTGGCTTGAGGTCATGGACTAATGAAAAATGCTGGTGTTAATGTTTTTCATTACTTTTTATTGAAATATTGCTGTTCTCGGATATTTCGATACACCATCGGTGATCATCTTCAGCGAGATATTACTTTGTAAAATATAATATCTCGCTGAAGATGATCACCGATGGTGTATCGAAATATCCGAGAACAGCAATATTTCAATAAAAAGTAATGAAAAACATTAACACCAGCATTTTTCATTAATCCCTGACCTCAATCCAAACAAATAATCCCAAAATTTTAAAATTCCAAAGGTCTTGTTAGTTGACTAAACAAAATTTTATTACAATAGAAAATATTGTCAAAATTGTATTTCTAAAGAAAATTTTGCAACAATTTTATTTCTATAGAAAAATTTGTAAACTTTATATTTATATAAAAAATTTGATTTCTAACTCTGGCAACCTTCGTCGGTACCCATTACGAAAAAAAAACGTATTTATTTTTTTGCCAATAATTTAATTTTTTGCAAGTCGTCTTATTATCAGCCTAATAACTGTCGTTAGAAATGAAAAAAATTTTTATTGCCTGTATACATATGATATTACCTGTATACATATGATTAAGATTTCCTTAAACTATCCTATCACTTTCCCATGTAGCTGCTCCAAAAATCTACTTTTACCCATATTTTCATTTGTCGAATTTCTCTTTTGTCATTTTTCTAATAGTCACTCACCTTGTCTTGTTCTGCGTTTGTCATCTTGTTTGTGTTGATGTTCACTGAAATTTCTTTCGTTTAGCAAAAATTCTTAGCTTGCAACAATTGTATTCGATTCTCTTCTTTGATTTCCTTCTAAGTTCGACAAACATTTTTCTTTGTATTTTTTTTACAGTTTTTTTTGCATTTTTACTTCAACATTCACAGGCAATAAAGACTGATTGGAATTTTATGAGTCTAAGTGATAAAATGCTGGAGTCATGTACGTAGAGTACGTTGTCCTGCCATTTGCGTTCCAGGTGTTCTGACTCATGAAAGGAGAAACGACAAATTAAACTGTCAGCATAACAAAAATAACGAATATGTTAGATGAGTGAATTGTTAGACATGGATTTATCTATGGCAACATGGAAATGTAATTGATTGATTTTGATATTTTTATTAATTGTTCACTTGAGAAAGTAAAGTAAAAAAGAGAGAGAGAGAGACGACGACGATTGAGTATATTTACATAGAAAAGTAAGTAGAGTATTTCATAGGTCAAGGTTTTTCAGGATATCCAGGGTGTCCTTTACTGGATTTGAAAGCAATAGATTGTATTAGCTTCGATATTTGATAAGTATTTGTCACAAAATTAAATGATCCAATTGAAATTGCTTCAATCAAGTACAGACAAGAATATCACTCAAATATTTTTAATCGAAAATTTAACTTTAAAAAAATTAATAAGAAGTAAATACTGCCAAAATTTGTCCAGGAAGAATCTTATGAGAGGACATAAGATTGTCCATGGATTGTCTACAAAGTTCTACTAATGACTGTCATTCACAATCGAATTAATTGGGTTGTGACAACATGGTGTCAGAGTGAGTCTTTACAGGTTCTATCCGGCTGGACAAGGAACTGTGGTTTGGGCCTTAACCCAAAGAAGACGTAGCTAGTGCTATTCACTAGTGGAAGGAAAACCACCGGGTAAAAGGACACACAATTTCATGGAACGAGATTAAGCCTCTTGAAATTGGCAAGTACTTGGGAGTTTTCTTAAATTCAAGACTAAACAGTTCGTCTAACGAAGGTCTATATGTGCCACAAACTGGTCGGGGAACGACCAGTAGCTACACGCTCACAAAAAATCGCTTCTGTAACATATACTCCCAAACATATTTTGCTTCAAGCATATATATTTTTGGGTATTGCCCAAACATTTATATGTTTGATATCTTCCAATATATAATATGTTTGAAAGCATATTGGTCTAAACAATATATGTTTGGGTAGTTCAAGTTCCAAACATTTTGTATTTTTGCATCCAAATTCAATAATGTTGTCTTCCAAAAAACAATATGTTATTATGTGAACATATAATATGTTTGGAAGCATTTTGCAGCCAAAAATATTATATGCTTAAAAAAAATTCTCCCAAACAATATTGTGCTCAAAATTTTATTTATTTATTTATATATTTACAATCATAATGAATTATGAAAATAAACAGGTAATATAGGTGCTAACAACATAGGTTTTCGACCTGAATGCTCAAAATTTTGTTTCTGCCCAATTGTATATTCCTCCACATCTTTCTCACTTCCACGAGATTTTTTAGTTCTTAGCACCTTTTTCTGTAATACAAACATTGTAGAAGAAATTATTCAATTGTATGATTTTTTTTATTTCAATTTTACCTTTTGCCGGACGGGGATTCGAACAGCGGACCAGACAGTTTGTAAGGATCAAAGAAGTAGCTGATCAATTGCCCAAGGAAAAATAAATGTTAATTTTGTAATAACAAGCAACAACCACCAACTTAATTCAATATCGCTCCCTGTTAAATAGCGCTCCAAGCTACTAAACACATATATGTTTATAGGCTATTTCTAAATTAATATATGTTTGCATCCAAGCATATTATATTTACAAACATTTTATGTCCCAAACATAATATGTTCTAACATATTAACATATATGTCCCAAACATGTTATGCTAGTTTATGAACATTATATGCTTGCACTCAAAAATATTGTGTTTAAAAATTTGTGTTCCAAACATATAATGTTTATAGCCAAACATATGAAAAACAGTCTTTTTCATCCGTGTACAGTGGTGCCAACTGTTTTGGGCTGAAAATCGTCAATTTTAAACATATTTTTCGTCAAAATCGTCAATTCACCCCAAGGAATTCGTCAAAAAATCGTCACTCATAAAACAGTTGAAAAAAAAAAGATTTAGGAACAAAATAATAGTTTTATTCAAACATCTGAGGCATCCATATATTGTATACACAATAAAGCTGTTATTAAAAAAGGGGTTTTATTCATATAATAAATAAATAAATAAATAAATAAATAAATTTTTAATTAATTTAAATTAATATATCGGATTGTGACCACATGTACTACATTGTTTAACAACATTTTCTTGACAGAAAAATTTCCTATTCTCCAAGCGAATTTAAATCCTTATTACTTGCTCATGTATAATTTTTGTTATTATTACTATTATCGGTAATGAATAAATAAATAAAGTGAATTAAACTAAACTGGCTTCATAGCAATCAAAATTATTTCGCTTTAAATAGTTTCTACGCAAAAGAATACCTTGCAATGTTTAAGTTTCAAAGGGAATTCGAATTTTAGGTTTATTTATATTGATTGGTTTGAAACTTCTTTCTACATTGGAGACGGCTGGGAGCAAGCTACATATAAATTGTCATATTATTGAGATCCAAAATAACATGTTTACATTACAACTTATGAAAATCGTCAACTTATAACTTGAAAAATCGTCAAATTGGCATAAAAACTCTTACAAGGAAACACTTGAGTCGAGCATTTTAAGAAATCGTCATCTCATAACTAAGTTGTTTAAAATCGTCGTCAAATCGTCAGAGGCCAAATTTACCATTAAAAATCGTCAAAATGACGAAAAATCGTCAGAGTTGGCACCGCTGTCCGTGTACCTATAGATATCACGTCTGGTGGCCCAATATGAACCATCAGAATCATATACAGAAATTCAACAGCACGAACAAAACTGCTCTCATTTATATGACTGGTGCAATGAGAACTGCGGCTCTGGAGGTATTAAATGGGGTAGATCAATTTATGTTTGGTTGCTTTATGCTCAAAATTGAGATGCCGAATTTCAACAGGATCGTATGGAAAGGAGCCCTCAGGATTCAATAAGTTGAACCTGATTATGGGTTATATGGATTAGGTTCCACGCCCATACACACAAAACATTTTTTCTCTGATTCAATCACCAAATTAATTGATCCAATTAATTTTTTAATTGAAATGTCTTCAATCACGAAAATGATAGTATCAATCACAGTTTTAATTGGGCATAGAAAAAATTCTTGATTAAAAAATTAATTGATTTTTTCAGCAAAATTCAATTAATTTTTTAATTGATTCAATTAAAAATTTAATTGATGTTGATTGCAAAATGCAATTAATTTATTAATTAAAAAAGGTAACTATTTTTAATCACTTAGTTAGATTGGCTTAGAGTTTTTATTTGGATTAACAAATGATTGTTTGAAATACATTTTTAATTAAAAAAGTAAAAAAAAATCAGCATTTTTTTTAACTGAATTAGTCTTCCGAATTTGATTAAAAAGTTAATTGTATCAATTAATTTTTTTTAATTAAACATTTTAAAAATTTCAATCATTGACTTAATTAACTTAATGTTTCTATCATGATTAAAAAGTTAATTGTATCAATTAATTTATTAATTGAAAAAATTTTCAACTTCAATTAACTTTTCAATTGGAAATATTTTGGTGATATTTTTTTCTGTGTAGTACAACTGCTATGGGCGAAATCATGATTTCAGCGGCGTATAATGGCGAAACATATTTCATCCGATCCGGCTGAAATTTGGTACATGGAGTTGTTATATGGTCTCTAAAAACAATGCAAAAATTGGTCAACATCGGTCCATAATTATATATAGCCCCCATATAAACCGATCCCCAGATTTGGCTTGCGGAGCCGCAAAGAGAAGCAAAATTTCCTCCGATGTTGCTGAAATTTGGTACATGATGTTGGTATATGGTCTCTAATAACCGTGCAAAAATTGGTACACATTGGTTCATAATTATATATAGCCCCCATATAAACCGATCCCCACATTTGGCTTGAGGAGCCTCAAAGAGAAGCAAATTTCATCCCATCCGGCTGAAATTTGGTACATGATGTTGGTATATGGTCTCTAACAACCATACATAAATTGGTACACATTGGTTCATAATTATATATAGCCCCCATATAAACCGATCCCCAGATTTGGCTTGCGGAGGCTCTAAGAGAAGCAAATTTCAACCGATCCGGTTGAAATTTGGAACATGGTGTTAGTATATGGACCAATTCTGGCACGGTTGTTACGGTATTTGACATCCGGAGCCTCTTGGAGGAGCAAAGTTCATCCGGTCCGGTTCAAATTTGGAAGGTGGTGTTTGTATATGGCCGCTAACAACCATACCAAAATTGGTCCAAATCGGTCTATAGTTATATATAGCCGATCTCCATCACACAAAAATTGGCCAAAAATAATCTACCAACATTTTATTTCTAAAGAAAATTTTGTCAAAATTTTATTTCTATAAATAATTTTGTTAAAATTTCATTTTTATAGACAATTTTGTTAAAATTTCATTTCTGTAGAAAATGTTGTCAAAACTATATTTCTATAGAAAATTTTGTCAAAATTTTATTTCTATAGAAATATATACTTCGTATGGACTTACTTACAATTTAGAAGACGGTGTTAGGAGGTTTTAAGATACATTGCCATCGGCAAGCGTTACCGCAACAAAGTAATTCGTGTTTAGAAGAAGTTTCTACGCAATCTATGGTGGAGGGTACATAAGCTTCGCCCTGGCCGAACTTACGGTCATATATACTTGTTTTCTTTTTTAATTATGGTATGTGTAGGTTCTTCTAAACAAGAAATACTTGAGCCAGAGCTATCCTTAGCTCAAAGAGTATATGGTGCACTCTGAATCCTTACGAGCGGTACCTCTTCGATCTTCTTTTCAACACTTGTTTCGGGCCTTAGATAAATTTTCTGCAAGGACATATACAATTACTACTGAAACCTTGTTTCTTTGAGATAAATATACTAATATTTTGTATATTATGGTAGACATCGGGGACCATTCCTATTTTGTGAAAAATATTTCATTATTTTTAATGCAAAGACAACGAGACTTTTGAGTACCATTTTCAAATTCTGAGGAGAAATCAATTAAGATTGACTGTAAATGTTTTAAAAACCAATAGTAATACCAGTAAGATGCTAAAAGGTCTTTGCCGGAAAATGCTCTCCTATTTTTCGTGCGAGAAATGGTTTTCATCACCGTTTCCACTGCCATTTGATTTCGGCTTTTCGACATGAAGACCCAAAACTATTTCTTTTAATTTTGAGTTTTTTTGCTGCCAAGTCTACGCCTGCAAACGACTTATTCATATCTTAAACCGTCAGACTTCAATATGTAATTTCAATAATATAGTTCGAATCATTTCTCTTATTTGCCAACAAAACCTCAAAGATTTCAAAAATTTTTAAACCTGAGTATTTCTGAAAAAAATCTCTCATTCATTCATTAGCAGTCAAATGCAGACAGTTTTGCCATGGCATAAAACTGGAGATTTCCACAAACAATCACATGTAAAAATTGCCCATGACATTCAAAACATTTTTAGTTTTACTCCACGAAAAACGACAAAACTCTTCAAAACTTCACAAAAAAGTACACTCAAAAACCATAAAAATAACTATGAAATACAAACATTTAGTAAATTCTATTTGTATAGAACATATTTAAACTACTCTCCTTGATTATTAGAACTCATACTTACATACTTTTTTTATAAAAATATTTATCTAAAAAACAGTTTTTAATTTTAAGAAAATTGCGCTGCTTTACTTTTGTTGCCACCTATTAAAAGTTTTGTCAATACTAACTGCTGTTTGCGCATAAACAGGGTTGCCAACAGTAACAATTTATTTTGATTTTTTACTATCAATATGTTCGTTAGTAAACCCCATCTAGAAAATATTAAAAATCTAAAGTTGAACATTTGAATTTTTGCCGCTAAAATCGCGATTTCAGCCAAAGTGAGTTGGTAGAATCATACCAAAAATGCTAGATGATTTATCGTTTGGTAGATTGGTAGAATTCTTCATGTCTTGGTAGGTTGTACAAAATATTCCTCTAAAACTCAGATGTATTCCAAAAATTTTATATAGAAATAAAATTTTGATAAAATTTACTATATAAAAAAATTTTAACAAAATTTTCTATTGAAATAAAATGTTGACAAAAATTTCTATAGAAATAAAACTTTGACAAAATTTTCTATAGAAATAAAATTTTGACAAATTTTTATATAGAAATAACATTTTAACAAAATTTTCTATAGAAATAAAATTATGTCAAAGTTACCATAGAAATAAATTTTTGACAAAATTTTCCATAGAAATAAAATTATGACAAAATTTTTTTTAGAAATAAAATTTTGATAAAAAATTCCATAGAAATAAAATTTTGACAAAATTTTCTATAGAAATAAAATTTTGACAAAATTTTCTGTAAAAATAAAATTTTGACAATATTTTCTATAGAAATAAAATTTTGACAACATTTTCTATAGAAATAAAATTTTGACAACATTTTCTATCGAAATAAAATTTTGACAAAATTTTATATAGAAATAAAATTTTGACAACATTATCTATCGAAATAAAATTTTGACAATATTTTCTACAGAAATAAAATTTTGACAAAATTTTCTATAGAAATAAAATATTGACAATATTTTCTATAGAACTAAAGTTTTGACAAAATTTTATAAGGAAATAAAATTTTGAAAAAAATCTTATAGAACTAAAATTTTGTAAAAATTCTTATAGAAATAAAATTTTGACAAAATTTTCTATAAAAATAAAATTTTGAAAAAATTTTCTATAGATTTTGACAAAATTTTCTAACGTATTAAAAAATTGTAACCAATTTTAAAACAAAATTTCAACGTTTCCATACACTATAAAAATAACCAGTAATGATAGGCTAATAAATTGCCCATAAATTACCCATGTACCACGATTTTCTCGAATGCACATCATTCATCAAAAACGCTTTTTGAAATAAAATGTTGACAAAATTTTCTATAGAAATACAATTTTGACAAAATTTTCGAAATAAAATTTTCTATAGAAATAAAATTTTGACAAAATTTTCTATAGAAATAAAATTTTAACAAAATTTTCTATAGAAATAAAATTTTGACAAAATATTCTATAGAAAACAAATTTTGACAAAATTTTCTATAGAAATAAAATTTTGACAAGATTTTCTATAGAAATAAAATTTTGACATAATTTTCTATAGAAATAAAATTTTGACAAAAACTTTCTTAGAAATAAAATGTTGAAAACAATTTAATAGAATACAACAATTTAATAGAAATAAAATCTTGACAAAATTTTCTATAGAAATAAAATTTTGATAAAATTTTCTATAGAAATAAAATTATGACAAAATTTTCTATAAAAATAAAAGTTTGACAAAAATTTCAATAGAAATACATTTTTGACAAAATTGTCCATAGAAACAAAATTTTCACAAAATGTTCTATAGAAATAAAATTTTACAAAAATTTCCATAGAAATAAATTTTTGACAAAATTTTCCATAGAAATAAAACTATGACAAAATTTTCTATAGAAATAAAATTTTGACAAAATTTTCTATAGAAAAAAATTTTGACCAAATTTTCTATAAAAATAAATTTTTGACAAAATTTTCCATAGAAATAAAATTTTGACAAAATTTTTTATAGAAATAAAATTTTGATAAAAATTTCCATAGAAATAAAATTTTCACAAAATTGTCCATAGAAATAAAACTTTGACAAAATTTTCTATAGAAATAAAATTTTGACAAATTTTTATATAGAAATAACATTTTAACAAAATTTTCTATAGAAATAAAATAGAAATAAAATGATGACAAAATTTTCTATAGAAATAAAATTTTGACAAAATTTTCTATAGAAATAAAATTTTGACAAAATTTTCTATAGAAATAAAAATTTGACAAAATTTTCTATAGAAATAAAATGTTGACAAAATTTGCTATAAAAAAAAATTTTGACAAAATTTTCTACAGAAATAAAATTTTGACAAAATTTTCTATAAAAATAAAATCGTGACAAATTTTTATATAGAAATAAAATTTTAACACAAAAAACAAAATTTTCACGAAATGTTCTATAGAAATAAAATTTTGACAAAAATTTCCATAGAAATAAAACTATGGCAAAATTTTCTATAGAAATAAAACTATGACAAAATTTTCTATAGAAATAAAATTTTGACAAAATTTTCTATAGAAATAAAATTTTGACAAAATTTTCTATAGAAAAAAATTTTGACCAAATTTTCTATAAAAATAAATTTTTGACAAAATTTTCCATAGAAATAAAATTTTGACAAAATTTTTTATAGAAATAAAATTTTGATAAAAATTTCCATAGAAATAAAATTTTCACAAAATGTTCTATAGAAATAAAATTTTGACAAAAATTTCAATAGAAATAAAATTTTGACAAAATTGTCCATAGAAATAAAACTTTGACAAAATTTTCTATAGAAATAAAATTTTGACAAATTTTTATATAGAAATAACATTTTAACAAAATTTTCTATAGAAATAAAATAGAAATAAAATGATGACAAAATTTTCTATAGAAATAAAATTTTGACAAAATTTTCTATAGAAATAAAATTTTGACAAAATTTTCTATAGAAATAAAAATTTGACAAAATTTTCTATAGAAATAAAATGTTGACAAAATTTGCTATAAAAATAAAATTTTGACAAAATTTTCTACAGAAATAAAATTTTGACAAAATTTTCTATAAAAATAAAATCGTGACTAATTTTTATATAGAAATAAAATTTTAACACTATTTTCTGTAGAAATAGAATTTTGACAACATTTTGCATAGAAATGAAACTTTGACAAAATTTTCTATAGAAATGAAATTTTGGCAAAATTTTCTATAGAATTAAAATTTTTACAAAATTTTCTATAGAAATAAAATTTTAACAATAATTTCTATAGAAATAAAATTTTTACAAAATTTTCTATAGAAATAAAATGTTGACAAAATTTTTTATAAAACCTAAATTTTGACAAAATTTTCTACAAAAATTACATTTTTTGTTTTTTTTTTAAATTTTGACAAAATTTTCTATGGAAATAAAATTTTGACAAAATTTTCTAAAGAAATAACATGTTGACAAAATTTTTTATAGAAATAAAATTTTGACAAAATTTTCTATAAAAATAAAATTTTGACATTTTCTATAAAAATAAAATCGTGACAAAATTTTCTGTAGAAATAAAATTTTAACAAAATTATCTATAGAAATGAAATTTTGACAAAATTTTTTATAGAAATTAAATTTTGACAAAATTTTCTATAGAAATTAAATTTCGAGAAATTTTCTATAGAAATAATATTTTGACAAAATTTTCCATAGAAATAATATTGTGACAAAATTTTCTATAGAAATAAAATTTTGACAAAATTTTCTATAGAAATAAAATGTTGTCAAAATTTTCTATAGAAATAAAATTTTGACAAAATTTTCTATAGAAATAAAATTTTGACAAAATTTTCTATAGATATAAAATTTTGACAGAATTGTTTATAGAAATAAAATTTTGACAAAATTTTCTATAGAAATAAAACTTTGACAAAAATTTTTATGGAAATAAGATTTTGACAAATTTTTATATAGAAATAACATTTTAACAAAATTTTCTATAGAAATAAAATTGTAACAAAATTTTATATAGAAATAAAATTTTGACAAAATGTTCTATAGAAATAAAATTTTGACAAAATGTTCTATAGAAATAAAATTTTGGCAAAATTTTCCATAGAAATAAAATTATGACAAAATTTTTTATAGAAATAAAATGTTGACAAAATTTTCTATAGAAATAAAATTTTGATAAAATTTTCTATAAAAAAAAATTGACAAAATTTTCTATAAAAATAAAATTTTGACAAATTTTTATATAGAAATAAAATTTTAACAAAATTTTCTGTAGAAATAAAATTTTGACAAAATTTTCTATAGAAATAAAATTTAGACAAAATTTTCTATAGAAATAAAATTTTGACAAGAATTTCTATAGAAATAAAATTTTGGAAAATTTTCTATAGAAATAAAATTTTGACAACATTTTCTATAAAAACAAAATTTTGACAATAATTTCTATAGAAATAAAATTTTGACAAAATTTTCTATAGAAATAAAATTTTGACAAAATTTTCTACAACAATTACATTTTGTCAAAATTTTCTGTAGAAGTGAAATTTGGCAAAATTTTCTATAGAAATGAATTTTTTTAAACTTTGCTCCAAATTTTGGTAGATTATTTTTGGCTCGAGTGGTTTGTAAAGGGTGATTTGTTAAGAGCTTGATAACTTTTTTTAAAAAAAAAACGCATAAAATTTGCAAAATCTCATCGGTTCTTTATTTGAAACGTTAGATTGGTCCATGACATTTACTTTTTGAAGATAATTTCATTTAAATGTTGACCGCGGCTGCGTCTTAGGTGGTCCATTCGGAAAGTCCAATTTTGGGCAACTTTTTCGAGCATTTCGGCCGGAATAGCCCGAATTTCTTCGGAAATGTTGTCTTCCAAAGCTGGAATAGTTGCTGGCTTATTTCTGTAGACTTTAGACTTGACGTAGCCCCACAAAAAATAGTCTAAAGGCGTCAAATCGCATGATCTTGGTGGCCAACTTACCGGTCCATTTCTTGAAATGAATTGTTCTCCGAAGTTTTCCCTCAAAATGGCCATAGAATCGCGAGCTGTGTGGCATGTAGCGCCATCTTGTTGAAACCACATGTCAACCAAGTTCAGTTCTTCCATTTTTGGCAACAAAAAGTTTGTTAGCATCGAACGATAGCGATCGCCATTCACCGTAACGTTGCGTCCAACAGCATCTTTGAAAAAATACGGTCCAATGATTCCACCAGCGTACAAACCACACCAAACAGTGCATTTTTCGGGATGCATGGGCAGTTCTTGAACGGCTCCTGGTTGCTCTTCACTCCAAATGCGGCAATTTTGCTTATTTACGTAGCCATTCAACCAGAAATGAGCCTCATCGCTGAACAAAATTTGTCGATAAAAAAGCGGATTTTCTGCCAACTTTTCTAGGGCCCATTCACTGAAAATTCGACGTTGTGGCAGATCGTAAGTCTACTCATGATGAAATGTCAAAGCATACTGAGCATCTTTCTCTTTGACACTATGTCTGAAATCCCACGTGATCTGTCAAATACTAATGCATGAAAATCCTAACCTCAAAAGAATCACCCTTTATATAGCTAATATAGTGACTATACCCAAATATATAATCCGATATGGTATAATTTATGTATATTTACTGTACAGTAAAAAGAGACATCCCATTTCAAAATTTAGTCGTATCGGATGAATATGACTTTTTGGACGCTTAAATTTTTAAGCAAATTCTATGAGAACTAAGGCTTTTACGCTCTCAAGAAATCAAATCTCTTTATGAAGCTAAAATCCCTCAATGGCATCTAATCTCAAATATGGGCTTAAGTTTATATGGAGGCTTATGTTCAAAAAACATGAATGAATATAGCCCATCTTCGAGCTTTACCTCCTTGCAGAAAAAATACGAGTCTGTGTCATATCTTAGGACGATGGGTTCTTTACTTAAGACTGTAGCTTGATCACAGCAGACAGACACACGGACATGAGAAGATCATGTCATTATCTCACTCTCATATACACTATATCAAACAATTGTCCGTACACCAAACTGTTAAATCTATATTTCAGTGTATGCATTTGATGGGAAATCGATATTTCCATGTTTTACAGATCGAATAGCTATCTTAGTATATCCACTTTCTATGGGGGTGGTGTACTTTCGAAGTTTTTTCAATGTTTTCAACCTAATGTTACCATTTGGCTGTGATACACATGGATAGCAAAAAAAAATTGCTTAAAAAATCCACTTACCAACTCTGACATTAAGTGTCCTTAATCTATACCGTCTTTTCATGCCGAAAATCCCCCACACTGCAATAAATTTTCTCATCCCTATGATCGTTTCTCATCCAATTACTGTGAACACAAAACTATCCAGTGATGAATGCATCAACGATTATTCCAAGAATTAGTACAATATCCTTCTTACAAAACCAAATTATTGTCATTATCTCAGGATAAAAACTTTTTCCAAGCAATAAGCACTGATTGCAAATGCACCAGTAAATGCATTAAAAGAAAAAAAGTTCCACATAAAATTAAAATCTCTAGACCGAATGAAAGCAGGGCGTAAGAGCAACATACAGACAGAAGTTCCTATTTACCATGAAGTAGAAACCCGAAAAAATGGCTAAATCTTAACCTGCCGTAAATATTGGCTGAGTGCAAACAACGAAAAAAGAAAAGAAAAACGGAATTGCACCATTCAAAAGTCCCTTCATTTACGCTGTAGTACATGTGCTTTGCGGCGAAACAAATGTCTGCACTTTGCGATTGCCACGAATTAATTGCGCAATACTTGATTATCCTAAAAGTTTGCTGTTTATCAAGCGAGGACTGAAAGAAGTTGCAATTTCGATTCATTCCACGGCCGTGTAAGTAGCAAAAGGAGTTAGGTTTCTTACCAACCAAATGCCTGTGTTTTCTTTGTTTAGTTAAAGTGCCTCGAGTAGTAAGTAGGGATGTCAGATGGGAAGATGTATTGAATGCAGGTACTAAAATAGTTTCAAAAAATTATTTACCGAGAGCTAACTAACTATCTGTTCATTACCGTCATTATGCGTGTCGCATCGCGTCAAAAAGGGGTAAAAAAGTTAACAACATCAGAAATCATCCGAAAAGTGAAGGCCAGGTTTGATCGAAACACACACCGCAGTTGAAAATAATGAGCTTGGACTAAAGACATTGGAGTTCCAAAAGGTGCAAGAGGTTGCAGATGCACAAAAAATATGGGCTGGACAGAACAAGAAAGTTCCTACACTTGCCCGAAAGTGACCAGCTACTCAATTTGATTTTCATTGATGAAAATCCATTCTAAAAAATGTGAAGAATAAAAGTCTTATTTTGCAGTTTTTGATCCAATTTTTGTGTTTATTGTGAAAAATATGTTTCTCCGAAAGAAATGATTTATTATTTTATGTTAAAGGTCTATTTATTAACTTATGATTACTCCTAATAGTGTAAATTTATTTGAGTGTATAAATATAAATATGTTTAGATTGCACCATCAGAGGAAAGTTGCTACTTCTAAAAAAAGCGAGGACATAACAATGGTCTTTGATAGTATATTCCTATATTGATAGCTTATTCCTATAGAATATTCTTTCAAAATTTTATTCCTAGAGAAAATTCTGACAAAATTTTGTCAACATTTTATTTTTATAGAAAATTTTGTCAAAATTTTATCTTTACAGAAAATTTTACCAACTTTTAATTTTTATGGAAAATTTTGTCAAACTTTTAATCCTAGAGAAAATTCTTTCAAAATTTCATTCCTAGAGAAAATTTTATCACAATTTTGTAAACATTTTATTTTCATAGAAAATTTTGTCCAAATTTTATTTTTATAGAAAATTCTTCAAAATTTTATTTTTAAAGAAAACTTTGTCAAAATTTTATTTTTATAGAAAATTTTATCAAAATTGTATTTTGATAAAAAATTTTGTCAAAATTTTATTTTTACAGAAAATTTTGTCAAAGTTTTAATTTTATAAAAAATTTTGGCAAATTTATTGTTATAGAAAATTTTGTCAAAATTTTATTTTTATAGAAAATTTTGTCAAAATTTTATTTTTATAGAAAACTTTGTCAAAATTTTATTTTTATAGAAAATTTTGTCAACATTTTATTTTTATAGAAAAGTTTGTCAACATTTTATTTTTAGAGAAAATTTTGTGAAAGCTTTATTTTTATAGAAAATTTTATTTTTATAAAAATTTTTATAAATTTTATTTTTATAGAAATCTTTGTCAAAATTTTATTTTTCTATAAAATTTTGTCAAAATTGTTTTTTTAATAGAAAATTTTGTCAACATTTTATTTTTATAGAAAATTTTGAAAAATTTTATCTTTATAGAAAATTTTGTCAAAATTTTATGTTTATTGAAAATTTCGTCGAAATTGTATTTTTATAGAAAACTTTGTCAAAATTTTGTTTTTATTGAAAGTTTCGTCGAAATTGTCTTTTTATAGAAAATTTTGTCAAAATTGTATTTTTATAGAAAATTTCGTCAAAATTTTATTCCTATAGAAACTTTTGTCACAATTTTATTTCTACAGAAAATTTTGCCAAAATTTTATTTTTATAGAAAATTTTGTCAACAATTCATGTTTATAGAAAATGTTCTCATAATTGTATTCTTATAGAAAATTCTGCAAACATTTTATTTCTACAGAATATTTAATCAAAATTTTATTTTTAGAGAAAACTTTGTCAAAATTTTATTTTTATAGGAAATTTCGTCAACATTTTATTTTTTATAGAAAATTTTGTCAACATCTAACTTTTATAGAAAACTTTGTAAAAATTTTATTTTTATTAAAAATTTTGTCAAAATTTTATTTTTATAAAAAAGTTTGTCAAAATTTTATTTTTACAGAAAAATTTGTCAAAGTTTTATTTTACAGAAAATTTTGTGAAAGTTTTATTTTTATAGGAAATTTTATCAACATTTTATTTTTATAGAAAATTTTGAAAAATTTTATTTTTATAGAAAATTTTGAAAAATTATATTTTTATAGAAAATTTTGAAAAATTTTATTTTTATAGAAAATTTTGAAAAATTTTATTTTTATAGAAAATTTTGTCAAAATAGTATTTATATAGAAAATTTTGTCAAAATTTTATTTTTACAGAAAATTTCGTCACAATTGTATCTTTATAGAAAATTTTGTAAACATTTTATTTTTATAGAAAATTTCATCGAAATTGTATTTTGATAGAAAACTTTATCAAAATTTTATTTTTCTAGAAAATTTCGTCAAAATTGTATTTTTATAGAAAATTTTGCCAACATTTTATTTTTATAGAAAATTTTGTCAACGTTTTATTTTTATAGAAAATTTCATCGAAATTGTCAAAATTTTATTTTTACAGAAAATTTCGTCAAAATTTTATTTTTACAGAAAATTTGGTCAAAATTTTATTTTTATAGAAAATTTTGTTAATATTTTATTTTTATAGAAAATTTCGTCGAAATTGTATTTTTATAGAAAATTTTATTTTTATCGAAAATTTTGTCTAAATTTTATTTTTATAGAAAATTTCGTCGAAATTGTATTTTTATAGAAAATTTTGTCAATATTTTATTTTTACAGAAAATTTCTTCAAAATTGTATTTTTATAGGAAATTTTGTCAAAATTTTATTTCTATTGAAAATTTTATTTTTATAGAAAATTTTGTCAAAATTTTATTTTTATAGAAAATTTCGTCAAAATTGTATTTTTATAGAAAATTTTGTCAAAATTTTATTTTTACAGAAATTTTTGTGAAGTTTTATTTTAATAGAAAATGTTGTCAACATTTTATTTTTATAGAAAATTTTGACAAATTTTATTTGTATAGAAAATTCTGTTATCATTTTATTTTTATAGAAAATTTTGTCAAAATTTTATTTCTATACATATTTCTGTAAACATTTTATTCCTTTAAAAAAGAAGAATATATTGCAAAATCTACAATAAAACATCAAGAATTTCTTTAAAAATTTTTCAAAATTTTATTTTTGTAGAAACTTTTGTCAAAGTTTTATTTCTATATACAAAAAAAATTAAATTAATTGATCCAAGTAATTGAAATGTCTTCAATCACAGAAATGATAGTATCAATTGAAAAATTAATTGAAAGTAAATTAAAAAATTAATTGATCCAATTAACAAATAGTTGATACTATTAATTTTTGTGATTATTATGCCATCCACCATAGGATGGCGGTATATTAACTTTGTCATTCCGTTTGTAACACATCGAAATATTGCTCTAAGACCCTATAAAGTATATATATCCTGGGTCATGGTGAAATTCTGAGTCGATCTGAAACTTGGCACAAGTAGTTGTTATTGATGCAAATGGGCCATATCGGCCCACTTTTACGTATAGCCCCCATATAAACGGACCCCCAAATTTGGCTTGCGATCGCTCTAAGAGAAGCAAATTTCATCCGATCCGGCTGAAATTTGGTACGTGGTGTTAGTATATGGTCTCTAACAACCATTCAAAAATTGGTCCATATCGGTCGATAATTACATATAGCCCCCATATAAACCGATCCCCCGATTTGGCTTGCGGAGCCTCTAAGAGAAGCAAATTTCATCCGATCCGGCTGAAATGTGGTACATGACCATGAAAAAATTGGTCCATATCGGTCCATAATTATATGTAGCCCCCATATAAACCGTTCCGCAGATTTGATCTCCGAAGCCTCTGGGAGGAGCAATATTCATCCGATCCGGTTGAAATTTGCGACGTGGTTTTAGTATAAGGCCGCTTATGACCATGCCATAATTGGTCCATATCGGTCCATAGTTATATATAGCCGATCCCCAATCACACAAAAATTGGTCCATATCGGTTCATATTCACGGTTGCCACTCGAGCCAAAAATAATCTACCAACATTTTATTTTTATGGAAAACATTGTCAAAATGTTATTTCTATAGAAAATTTTGTCAAAATTTTATTTCTATAGAAAATTTGTCAAAATTTTATTTCTATAGAAAATTTTGTAAAAATTTTATTTCTATAGAAAATTTTGTCAAAATTTTATTTCTATAGAAAATTTTGTCAAAATTTTATTTCTATAGAAAATTTTGTCAAAATTTTATTTCTATAGAAAATTTTGTCAAAATTTTATTTCTACAGAAAATTTTTTCCAAATTTTACTTCTATAGAAAATGTTGTCAAAATTTTATTTTTACATAAAATTTTGTCAAAATGGTATTTTTATAGAAAATTTTGTCAAATTTTTTTAATAGAAAATTGTGACAAATTTTATTTTTACAGAAAATTTTACCAACATTTAATTTTTATAGAAAATTTTGTCAAAATTTTATTTTTATAGAAAATTTCTTCGAAATTGTATTTTTATAGAAAATTTTGTCAAAATTTTATTTTCATAGAAAATTTCTTCGAAATTGTATTTTTATAGAAAATTTTGTCAAAATTTTATTTTTACAGAAAATTTCGTCAAAATTGTATTTTTATAGAATATTTTGTCAACATTTTATTATTATTGAAAATATTATCTTTATAGAGAATTTTGTCAAAATTTTATTTTTAGAGAAAATTTTGTCAAAATCTTATTTTTATTGAAAATTTTATTTTTCTAGAAAATTTTGTCAAAATTGTATTTTTATAGAAAATGTTGTCAACATTTTATTTTTATAGAAGATTTTATTTTTATAGAAAATTTTGGCAAAATTTTATTTTTATAGAAAATTTCGTCGAAATTGTATTTTTATAGAAAATTTTGTCAAAATTTTATTTTTACAGAAAATTTCGTCAAAATTGTATTTTTATAGAAAATTTTGTCAAAATTTTATTTTTATTGAAAGTTTTATTTTTATAGAAAATTTTGTAAAAATTTTATTTTTACAGAAAATTTTTTGAAATGTTGTCAACATTTTTTTTATAGAAAATTTTTACAAAGTTTATTTGTATGGAAAATGTTGTCAACATTTTATTTTTATAGAAAATTTTGTCAAAATTTTATTTGTATAGAAAATTTTGTCAAAATTTTATTTCTATACATATTGCTGTAAACATTTTATTCCTTTAAAAAAGAAGAATATCTTGCAAAATCTACCATAAAACATCAAGTTTAAAAATTCTTTAAAAAATTTTCAAAATTTTATTTTTGTAGAAACTTTTGTCAAAGTTTTATTTCTATACACACAAAAAAATTAAATTAATTGATCCATGTAATTGAAATGTCTTCAATCACAGAAATGATAGTATCAATTGAAAAATTAATTGAAAGTAAATTTAAAAATTAATTGATCCAATTAAAAAATAATTGATACTATTAATTTTGTGATTATTTGTTGTTTCAATTAAATAATTAATTAATACTATTAATTGTTGTGATTAATTTTTGTTTCAATTAAAAAATTCAATCAAAACTCAATTAAAATTGTAATTGGAAAATTTTTCGTGAAATTTTTTTTCCGTGTAGAAAAATTTTTCTAATGTTCATATTTATAGAAAATTTATCAACATTTTATTTCTATATAAAATTTATTTAAAATATTCTTTCTGTAGAAAATTTTGCCGAAATTTTACTTCCAACGAAATTTTTTTCAAATTTGTATTTCTTTAAAAATAGTTGTCAAAATGACAATTTTGTCCAATTTTTATACCCTTCACCACTACTGTGGTACAGGGTATAATAAGTTTGTGCATTTGTATGTAACGCCAAGAAGGAGTAATCATAGACCAACCTTTTAGTATACGGATTGGCTTAGAATTAAATTCTGAGTCGATTTAGCGGTACAGGGTATAATAAGTTTGTGCATTTGTATGTAACGCCAAGAAGGAGTAATCATAGACCAACCTTTTAGTATACGGATCGGCTTAGAATTAAATTCTGAGTCGATTTAGCGATGTCCGTCTGTCTGTCTGTCCGTCTGTCTGTCCGTCTGTCTGTCTGTCTGTCTGTCTGTCTGTTGATGTATTTTTGTGTGCAAAGTACAGCTCGCAGTTTTAGTCCGATTGTCCTAAAATTTGGTATAGGGTCCTGTTTCGGCTCAAAGACGATCCCTATTGATTTTGGAAAAAATCGGTTCAGATTTAGATATAGCTGCCATATATATTTTTCACCGATCTGGTCATAATTGGCGTGTATATCAACCGATCTTCCTCAAATTCCGTACATCCGAATATTTTATGAGTCTCGAAAAACTTGCAAAATATCAGCCAAATCGGTTCAGATTTAGATATAGCTCCCATATATAGCTTTCGCCCGATTTACACTCATTTGCCCACAGAGGCCAATTTTTTGCTCCGATTTAGTTGAAATTTTGCACAGGGAGTAGAATTAGCGTTGTAACTATGCGTGCCAAATTTGCTTGAAATCGGTTTAGATTTGGATATATCTCCCATATAAAGCTTTCGCCCGATTTACACTCATATGACCACAGAGGCCAATTTTAAACTCCGATTTAGTTGAAATTTTGCACAGGGAGTAGAATTAGCATTGTAACTATGCGTGCCAAATTTGGTTGAAATCGGTTCAGATTTAGATATAGCTCCCATATATATGTTTTTCTGATTTCGACAAAAATGGTCAAAATACCAATATTTGCCTTGTAAAATCGCCACTGCTTAGTCGAAAAGTTGTAAAAATGACTCTAATTTTCTTAAACTTCTAATACATATATATCGAGCGATAAATCATAAATAAACTTTTTCGAAGTTTCCTTAAAATTGCTTCAGATTTAAACGTTTCCCATATTTTTTTACTAACATTGTGTTCCACCCTAGTGCATTATCCGACTTAAATTTTGAGTCTATAGATTTTGTAGAAGTCTATCAAATTCTTCCAGATCGAGTGATATTTAAATGTATGTATTTGGGACAGACCTTTATAAATAGCCCCCAACACATTTGACGGATGTGATATGGTATCGAAAATTTAGATCTACAAAGTGGTGCAGGGTATAATATAGTCGGCCCCGCCCGACTTTAGACTTTCCTTACTGGTTTTTCTGAAAAATTGTTAACAAAATTTTATTTCTATAGAAAATTCTTGAAGTACCACGTAGGTGGTGAGGAATATATTGCAAAATCTACCATAAAACCACAATAATTCCACCAATCTACCAATCGCAAACCAACGACTACTTTTTGTAGAATTCTACGAACTGTGGCAAATATGATCCCAGAGCCTCTTGACAGAGAAAATTTCTTCCGATCCAGTTAAAGCTTCGTACGTGATGTTGGTAGATGTTCTCTAACAATCCTCCATATCGGCCCATAATTATACATGACCCGACATAAACCAATTTGACATCCGGAGCCACTTGGAGGAGCAGACTTCATCTGATACAGATGACATTTTGGACGTGATGTTAGTAGACGTCCTCTAATAATCCTGCAAAAAATGGTTGATAGCGATCCTTTATTATATAGCCCCTATTTAATCAATCCTCAGATATGACTTTCGTAGCCTAATTTTATTCGATCCGGTAGGAATTTGGCCCTCTTATGTCTATGCGAAAAATGGTTAATATCAGCTCATACTTATTTGTAGACTCCTCTATATAAACTGATCAAAAACTAAAGTGGTTTGTATAGTAGGTATTTATTCTGTCTTGTTTTATCTATCGTTACTACAACCCAAGTAATTCGAATATATTTTATAACAATCTTTTTTAGAACTTTGACGAAAAGTACATAAAATTCGACATGGCCGAACTTTCTGCCGTATATACTTGTTTTTATAATATACAAAAAATATATTAATATTTTATTAGGTCAAAAATAATTCTTAATGGACATTCCTATTGGACTTAGATTCCCCGTGAAGGAGTTTAAGTATTCGTAGTTGGCTTTCAGCTTCTGGCTTTCAGCTTCGACCAGATGTTTAAATTGGAGGACTATGCTGAAGCATAAGGAGAACTTAGCCAATGGGGTTAACAAACATTTATTTACATTGTCTGTAAGTGCAAGTGTGTGTGTGTATGTGGGAGAGTGGGAAAGAGAGAGAGAGTAGAAATGTATTCGAACAAATACCAAACACAAAACGAACATAAACAACAACTGAATGGAAAATGAAGGCAAAACAACACCAAGTCACAATACCCATTTGGATCATTAAAAGTTGCTAAAAGAAAAAAAAAAAACACAAAACAAAAATAAAGCACACACAGACACAGTTGTACCCAAAGAAATGAATGCACTTTCGACTTTATTCTTTCTTCTGATTGCATTTTTAAGTTTCATCTGAAGAAGGAAGAGATTGCCAGGATTTTTCATGTGTGTTTACATGGGACGGGTATAGAAATTTAAGGAAATTGTTTCGTAGCTACTTGGATTTTGGGAATATACCAGCGTAGAGATATACTCGAAACCCATAGTATATTGAGCTTCCATGGGTGTTTCCATATTCAGAAATGGTATTTTGTTCAGATCACATTGCGGTTGGTTTAAGGCATTCTATGAAATTTTAGTAATATTCATGGAATAACAACATCTTCAAATTTCTTGATAAATTCTTCTACAGTTCAACTGAATGCCAAAATCTTAGTGATCTGCAGTCACAGTTGCCACAGTTGGTAGAATTCTACCAAAAATGGTAGATTTTTTTACTGTTTGGCAGATTGGTAAAATTCTTGATGTTTGGTTAGTTTTTGTAAAATAATCCTTTCCAACTAAGATCTTTTTTACAAATTTTTTAAAGAAATGGTTTTAAGCAGAAATCAAAACAACAAATATGATTGACGAAAAAAACCAACAATCAAAACCAAAACAAACTAAGAAAGAGAAAGCACGCTCAAACTAAACCCAGCCAACTGCACTTATATCGATGATTTGACTTTGGCTAAGGAAAAGTGGAATATTTGTACAAAATTTATTTTAGGCAAATCCAACTATTGAAAACCTTTTTCCGCGAGGTTCGAGTGTAATTTACATTGGTATAGGGATTTACGCGAACTTTTTCTGATAATTGGTTGATAGCTTTGCTGCAAGTAGAGGATGCTGATAAGGAATATGGTAATTGCGACAAAATTTTCTATAAACAAACAATTTGACAAAATGTTCTATAAATAAAAAATTTGACAAAATTTTCTATAGAAATAAAATTTTGACAAAACTTTCTATAAAAATAAAATTTTGACAAAATTTTCTACAGAAATAAAATTTTGACAAAATTTTCTATAAAAATAAAATTTTGACAAAATTTTTTACAGAAATACAATTTTGACAAGATTTTCTAAAGAAATAAAATTTTGACAAAACTTTTCATAGAAATATAATTTTGACAAAATTTTCCATAGAAATAAAATTTTGACAACATTTTCTATAGAAATAAAATTTTGACAAAATTTTCTATAAAAATAAAATCGTGACAAAATTTTATGTAGAAATAAAATTTTGACAAAATTTTTTATAGAAACAAAATGTTGGCAAAATTTTCTTTAAAATTTTAACAAAATTTTTAGAAATAAATCTTTGATAAAATTTTCCATAGAAATAACATTTTGCCAAAATTTTTCATATACATACAATATTGACAAAATTTTCTATAGAAATAGAATTGTGACACAATTTACAGAAATAAATCTTTGACAATATTTTCTATAAAAATAAATTTTTCTGTAGAAATAAAATTGTGGCAAAATTTTTTATAAAAATAACATTTTGATAAAGTTTTTACAAAATTTTACACAGAAATAAAATTGTGAAAAAAAATGTGTCTATAGAAATAAAATTGTGAAAATTTTTTCTGTAGTAAAAATAGACAAAATAGCAAAAATAGACAAGATTTTCTATAGAAAAAAAATTTGTGACAAAATTTTTAGAAATAAATCTTTGACAAAATTTTCTATAGAAATAAAATTTTAACAAAATTTTTAAAAATAAATCTTTGACAAAATTTTCCATAGTAATAACATTTTGACAAAATTTTATATAGACATACAATATTGAAAAAGTTTTCTATAGAAATAGAATTGTGAAATTTTCTTTAGAAATATAATTTGACAAAATTTACTGAAATAAATCTTTGACAATATTTTCTATAAAAATAATTTTTTCTATAGAAATAAAATTGTGAAAAAATTTCTATAGAAATAAAATTGTGACAAAACTTTCTATAGAAAAAAAAAATTGGCAACATTTTTAGAAGCAAATCTTTGACAAAATTTTCTATAGAAATAAAATTGTGACAAAATTTTCTATAGAAATAAAATTGTGGCAAAATTTTCTATAAAAATAAAATTTTGATAAATTTTCTATAGAAATAAAGTTTTTACAAAATTTTACATAGAAATAAAATTGTGAAAAAAAAATTTGTAGTTATAAAATTATGACAAAATTTTCTACAGAAATAAAATTATGAAAAAAAAAAATTCTATAGAAAAAATATACAAAATTTTCTATAACGAAAATAGACAAAATTTTCTATAACGAAAATAGACAAAATTTTCTATAAAAAAATTTGTTTTGACAAAATTTGTAGAAATACATTTTTTACAAAAATTTTTATAGAAATAAAATTTTAACAAAATTTTTAGAAAAAAATCTTTGACAAAATTATCCATAGAAATAACATTTTGACAAAATTTTATATATACATACAATCTTGACAAATTTTTCTATAGAAATAGAATTGTGACAAAATTTGCTATAGAAACAAAATTTTTACAACATTTTTTTATAGAAAAAAAATTACAAAATTTACAGAAATAAATCTTTGACAATATTTTCTATAAAAATAAATTTTTCTATAAAAATAAAATTGTGAAAAAATTCTATAGAAATAAAATTGTGACAAAATTTTCTATAGAAAAGAAACATGTTACCAACATTTTTAGAAGCAAATCTTTGACAAAATTTTCTATAGAAATAAAATTTTGATAAATTTTCTATAGAAATGAAATTTTGACAAAATTTTCTCTAGAAATCAAATTTTGCAAAATTTTCCATAGAAATAACATTTTGACAAAATTTTCATAGACATACAAGTTTGATAATATTTTCTATAGAAATAGAATTGTGACAAAATTTTCTATAAAAACAAAATTTTGACAAAATTTTCTATAAAAAGAAAATTTTGACAAAATTTGTAGAAATAACTCTTTGACAATATTTTCTATAAAAATAAATTTTTCTGTAGAAATAAAATTGTGACAAAATTTTCTATAAAAAAAATGTGCAAAATAAGTTTTTTTGTTTGGTAATTTTTGGAAAAAATCTTTTCCAAATTTTAGTAGATTAGCGAAGGGCAGATTTCCGAAGGACGAAGAAAAAATGTGCAAAATAAGTTTTTTTGTTTGGTAATTTTTGGGTAAAATCTTTTCCAAATTTTGGTAGCTCAATAAATTCATTAGTGATCTTTTAGAGAAGGGAGTGATTCGACCTAGTAATTCTCCTTCACTCTGAAACGCACGTTGAAACTGATAAAGCACAGTCCCGACTCAGCTGGACTTTTCCCTCATTTAAAGAATTAAATCAAAACTTCTGAAAATGCTGTATTGAAAATTTACATATTGGTTGGCATAGACACAATTTCAATATTGTCTGTTGCGTGTTCCCGAACTATGCCATCTGTTGTCGTTTGTATCATTACTAATTTACGCACTCAATATAAGGCAAAAATAAACATTTCAAAACATGTTTTCTCTGTGCGTGTAGATTTTAAGAGATCTCAAAAATATGTAGTTTTAATATTGCCCATCTGACCATACTAACCACTTTTTGTCGTCATCAGAACTTTATCTAGCCATTCATTGAGGAATGAAACTAATAAAACTCGATTAAATGGACCAAAATTACTACTACCAAAATGGTCTATAGTTGTTCGTAAATGGCCAAAGTATTTGTAACAACACAATCACACACACGCACACATAAACCCCTTCTTATTGAAGAAACTGTGGACAAACGTTGTTAGAAAATTTAACCATAACTCTATAATGTTGCCAGATGCTTAAGGATATGTGAGTGTAGGATTTTGTGAAATGCATTGACCAGAACAAAATATTTTGAACCAAAACAATAACCATTGCATTTAGTTCACAAACAGATTTATATATAGAATTCATGATAAATGGAAGAAAGAAGGATACATGAATTAGTTAGCATAATGCAATGTTTATAAAAAGCGTTGCTTGGTTTCTTTAAACCAAACGAAAATTTCCAAACTAAGTTCGTTTGAGAGGAAAGTATTTTTTTTTTGCATGTACCTTCCAGATCCTGGATCCGGAAGTGGTGCAAAATTGGCACAGAAGCGACGAATTTAACATGGGCTTGTCATAGGACGGATGTCCACCATTGCAACAGTCGTTACACTGAATTTGCATCACTTCTTAAGCTGTGATCCTTATGATAGGATGATCCGTGTGATGTGAATTATAAAATTTTTAGATATTTTGCCAAATACATATTTTTTATTTTTATAATTATTTTCAACAAAATTTAAATAATTTGTATCATTTTATTAAATTTTACTCTGTAGGAAATATGTAAATCTAAAATAATTTTTAGACAACTTTGCAAAAGTGCATTTATAAATCATAAATCGGTCGATAGATATGTATTAGAAATAAAGGAAAATTTGAGTCATTTTTACAAATTTTCGACTTAGCATTGGCGATTTTACAAGGAAAATGTGAGTATTTTCACCATTTTTCCCAAATCGGAAAATCATATATATGGGAGTTAAATGTAAATCTGAACAGATTTCAACCAAATTAAGCGTGCATATTAAGAATGTTAATTATACTCTATATGCAAAGTTTCACGTAACTTGGAGAAAAAAATTTGGTCTCTAAGTCTAAATCGGCTGAAAGATATATATTTAAATTTTAATCTATATCAACCAAATTTAGTAGACTTTATGACACTATCAATAGGTTAAAGTGGCAGCCCGATTAAATTTCAGGCTCACTTAGACTATTCAGTCCATTGTGATAAGTCAATTGTACTACTTGTGTAAATTCTGGTTACTAGAGCCATATAAGTACATATCGGGATCAATAGGGTTCTATTTTAAACCAAAATGGATACTTGTGTTAAATTTGAAAATTGCGACTTATATGGCATTCTCATCAAGCATGTTTTGGGGTTTGAAATATTTCACCTTTATAAGCATACAAAAAATGAAATTCAAAACACAAGTATTTCCTACAAAACAACTTCAATTTTATAATGTAAACGCCCCTAATTCTGACTGAACATAACATAAATACAAGTCAAATTATTAAAATAAATTTAATTAAAAAAAAAAAAAAAAACAAATAATCAAAGTCTTTGAAGAACTAGGGATGTGAAAATAACTTAAACATTTTTTCCCTTCGCGATCAACATTTATTAAAAAATGTGTTCACAGACAGACGGACGGATGGACCATGCTATATCGACTCACGGGCACAGTTGCCACTGTTGGTATAATTCTACAAAAAATGGTACATTTTTTACTGTTTGGTAGCTTTTTTTTGATGTTTTGTTATTTATTAAAAATTAATTAAAATGTTGACAAATCTATATCTATAAAAATAAAATTTTGACAAAATTTTCTATAGTACTAAATTTTGGCACAATTATCTATAGAAATTAAAATTAAAACAAGTAAGTAAAGTAGAAAGTCGGGAAGGGCCGACCATATCATACCCTAAACCACCCTTACTGAATTAGTAATCATAAGCATTTGTGGGGTAACATTGATGTAGGTATGAGAGATAAACCGCAGTTACATATTTATGAAAATTAAGGGGTACATGTTTATGGGTGCTTTGTCTCAATCCGACTATAGCTCATAATCAGTGTTGCCAGGGAAAATGTTCGGTTTACCCTACAACGACAACAAAAGTTCCCTCTTTTCCCATACATTCCCAAACAATTTTCCCTACAATATTTATACCCTTCACCACTACTGTGGTACAGGGTACAATAAGTTTGTGCATTTGTATGTAACGCCAAGAAGGAAAAGTCTGAGACCCATCGTTTAGAATACCGATCGTCTTAGAATTAAATTCTGGTTTGATTATTACCACAAAAGGTTACCTTGTACAAAATTTAAGTTAAGAAATGAGGCGAATTTTTCAAAATCGGGCGATACATATATGGGAGTTATATCTATCATCTGAACCGATTTCGATGAAATTTTGCACATATAGTTAGTACTATAGAGGACTGGATCTAACCAAGTTTGAGAAAGATCGGTTTATAAATAAGGGTTCTATGGCCAAATTTGGGAAAATCTGGCTATACATATATATCGGAGCTATATCTAAATCTGAACCGATTTCGAAGATTTTTTGCACATATAGTTAGTGCTATAGAAGATTACATTTAGCCAACTTTGATTAGGATCGGTTGACAAATAAGGGTTTTATGACCAAATTTAGAAAAATAGGGCGATACATATATATGGGAGCTATAGCTAAATCTGAATATCGATGATTTTTGCACATATAGTTAGTGCTATAGAAGATTACCTTTAGCCAACTTTGAGTAAGATCGGTCGATAAATAAGGGTTTTGTGGCCAAATTTGGGAAAATCGGGCGATACATATATATGATAGCTATATCTAAATCAGAACTGATTTGGATGGAATTTTGCAGACTTGAAGGGCGATGAAAAAGATAACCTTTGTCAAATTTGGTGACGATCCGTTTGAAAAAAAGCGCAACATGACCCCATTTGTCGAAATTCGGCGATACATATATATGGGAGATATATCTAAATTTGATCCGATTCCCTCCAAATTCAATAAAACTCCCTGTACCAAATTTCATCAAAATCACGACCAGAATCCTGTGAACAACAAATACATGGACAGACGGACGAACGTACGGACACCAAGTGCTAGATCGACTCAGGAGGTGATTCTGAGTCGATCGGTATATATCTTATGGGGTCTAAAAATCAATATTTCAGGCACATGTTTTGGCAGATCAAACTTATTATACCCTGACCTATGTGGTTTAGGGTATAAAAAAACTATAGAAATAAAATGTCGACTAAAAATATACACTCATAGAAAAAAGTCTGCTATAAACAGCAGTCGATGTTTGCTGTTATATTTTTGTACTTCAGGGCCTAATGAACAACAATTTATAAAATGTTTAGGTTATAAATTTTTCCCCAAAGCATATTTAAGAACCAAAAGTAATTTTTAGTATATTTTTGTAATATATACTTACAAGCTCCTAACTACGATCAGCAAACATTTTGTTTGCTATTAGCCTCAATCCGATAAATATTCAAATTTGTGGTCAAATACTATAGATATTCATAAAATATTGTTTTAATTGTGTTAGGATAGGTCCTAAGTTGAAATTTTTATTTGTTTTAGCCAAAATAAAATATGTTTTTGTGTAATCGAGCTTAAAAATAGCAGGAAATGTTTGCTATTTCAGCAAACAGTGATTGCTGTCTCTTTTTCAGCAGACTTTCTGCTGTTTTAGCAGACTTTTCTGCTTTCCCTACTAACAAATTTCTTTGGGTGTAGAAATAAAATTTGGACAAAACGTTTTTATAGAAATAAAATGTTGACAAAACTTTTTTATAGAAATAAAAGTTTGAGACAATTTTCTAAAACGTTTTCTGTAGAAATAAAATTTTGAGAAAATGTTCTATAGAAATAAAATTTTAACAATTTTTCTTATTTCTGACAAAATTTTCTACAGAAATAAAATTTGAAATATAATAGTAACAAAGTTTTCTATAGAAATAAAATTTTGACAAAATTTTCCATAGAAATAAATTGTTGACAAAATTTGCCATAGAAATACAATTTTGACAAAACTTGCCATAGAAATAAATTGTTGACAAAATTTTCTATAGAAATAAAATTTTGACAAAATTTGCCATAGAAATACAATTTTGACAAAACTTGTCATAGAAATAAAATTTTTACTAAATTGAATAAAATAAAAGTTTTATAAAATTGGGAAAAAAATATATTTTGACAAAATTGTCTATAGAAATTTTAATAAAATTATCTATAGAAAAAACAAAAATTGAAGAAAATATAGAAATAAAAAATTGTCAAAATTTTCTATAGAAATAAAATTATGACAAAATTTTCTATAGATATTAAATTTTCACAAAATTTTCTATAGATATTAAACTTTCAGAAAATTTTCTATATAATTAAAAATTTCACAAAATTTTCTATTGAAATAAAATTTTGACAAAAAAATTTTCTACAGAAATAAAATTTTCAGAAAATTTTCTATATAAATAAAAATTTCACAAAATTTTCTATTGAAATTAAATTTTTAGAAAATATTCTATCGGATAACATTTTGAGAAAATGTTCCATAGAAATAAAATTTTGAGAGAAGTTTGAGAAAAAATTAAAGAAATCAAATTTTGAAAAACTTTTCTACAGAAATAAAATTTTGAAAAAATTTTCTATAGAAATAAAATTTTAACAAAATTTTCTAAAGAAATAAAATTTTGACAAAATATTCTAAAGAAATAAAATTTTGACAAAATATTCTATAGACATAAAATTTAGACAAAATTTTCTATAGAAATAAAATTTTGAGAACATGTTCTATAGGAATAATATTTTTTTTTATAGTTCAATATCTTTAAAAATTTTAATTGTCGTGTTATTTCATACTATCAGAGTCGATTGTGAGTGAGTTCTCCCTTTCTGTAGAAGTAGCAATTTTCCCATGTTTGGTGCAAGCTGAAATCGTTGAAACTTATTAAAGCTGAAATCGTTAAAACTTATTTACGATCCTTAAATTAATGTTGCATATTAAGTGAATATTTTTTACGGTGTACCCTTTCTTAAAGTTGCATTAATCTGACATTCGCCAAAAAAAAATCAACGCATTTTGGGTTGTTATTTCAACCTATCTTTTCACCTAATTTGAAAATAGTATCCATTGTTACCAATTAACGTCAACCTTTAAAGGATAATTGCTTCGCACTAACCGAACCTAAGAAATCATTTTAATTATTGAATTGATGGACGAGTACAAGCAAAAGGAAAACAGATAACAAGGACATGCAGTGTAGATTACTTTACCACAAAGAACAGAAATGTGTCTGCATGTGTCTGTCCTGTTTTATCGTGGTCTATACAAAATGAAAAGATTCGGAAAAGATTTAATATGAAAATGTGTGTGTGTGGTATTAGAAACATTTCTGTTACTATGATGGTAATGCGGATGTTGCCGGATACGGAAATGTGTTAAAACGGAAACATCATTTCATTTCCTTCCTGTTGTTCATTGCCTCTCACATTGTATTTCTTCTTTTTGGAAATTCACAAGTGTTTAAGCAACAAATTTGAATATTTGTGCAACACCAACACACACATGTCATTCACCATGTTATTAGTACGGAATGCATTCATACGTACATATGTGTGTGTATGTGTGTTTGTGGTATAATCCATTGAAATCGAATGATTTGAAAGGTATTGTGTGATCAAAACTGAGTACAAAACGTTTGTTATATTCCATCTAAAAACCACAAATACCTAACCAAGTGAAGTGAGTTTCGATGTAATATTGCATTTTGCGAGAGGTGAGGTATTGTAGATGTTTGCATATTCTGTTTACTATAAACACTTTGGGAATTTTTCAAACGATTATATAAATATAAGATCTCCATATGATTTCCGGAAGTGAATAATTTAGAAAGTCATGTTATGAAGTAGCTATGGAAATGTCATTCTGTAATTTCCGTTCGATTCGAAAATATTATAGTGAAGTATGCTCGCATACGGAACATAGAAGTAGTTTCCTTTATATGGGATTTGTGTTACAATTTTAATGGATACCCAGGCAAAAACTAGTCGTCAAAAAAGTAGTAAAAATGTTCTTTTTGGATCCGGAAGTGGTGAAAAATTGTCGCAGAAGCGATGAATTCAACATAGGCTTGCCATAGGACGGATGTCCACTATTTCAACAGCCGTTGCACAGAATTTGTTGCTTAATCTACTCTTGTAGTTTAGCTAACTCATGGTTTTAAGCTGAAATCAAAAGAATAATAATTATTTCGGAACAATTTTAGTACTTTTTCTTATCATATAACTCTTTTGATTTTACCATTTTCTTTTTTTCCCGATTATTAAATTGATTTAGTTCATAATAAATCCGTCGGTTGCACACCCTCAAAAAAACATATACCCCAAACACATTTTGCTTGAAGCATATATATATTCAGGATTTGTCAAAACAAAATATTGTTTGTATTGTTCATACATATTTTGTTTCACCTTGGGGCATACACTGGTAGTAAAAAATTTTAATGAAATTTTCTTTGTGTGGACATATTTTTAAGGCGCCAATTGGCTACTTCCATTATTTTACTCTATAGGCCTCCCTTTCTAAACACACATATGTTTATAGACTATTTCTAAAATAATATATGTTTGCATCTAATCATATTATATTTACAAACATTTTATGTTCCAAACATAATATGTTTTAACATAATAACATATATGTCCCAAACACGTTATGCTAGTTTATGAACAATATATGCTTGCACTTAAAAATATTGTGTTAAAAAATTTGAGTTCTAAACATATAATTTCTACACTCAAACATATGAAAAACAGTCTTTTTCGTTCGTGTATATGTTGTTTTATATTTTAAGTCTGTGGGCGTCGTTACTGTCAAAAATATTTAAGGACACCATTGACCACAACAGCAAACTGACATTTCGGTCAATGTGGTTAACTGTGAATGAACGTTGGAAAATATTTTATTTTCACATGATATCGCAATATTGCATGGCTATGGGCCAACGTAAATTTGGCAGTTTCTTACAACAATTTTGAGAGGCCATTTTTAAAGTTGTTGGAAATGTGCTAATACTACATTGTTCGTAAATATTATTACAGGCACATTTTCATATAGCCTACACACACAAGCATGGTTCGATAGTTACTTAGCCTATACAGAAATAAGTGAAATATTTTATGGAATAAATAATCTACCTCGTAAGAAAATTGAACTAAATAGTTCTCCACATTTAACAAGGCAGCATTAAAACAAGGAAACTGTAATAATCTGGTTTGCTTTTTTAAAGAAAGTATTTTTCTTTGCATGTACCCAAAAATCAAAATCTTTGAGTCCCATTAAACTGGATTGTACTCATCTGCACAGAAAACAATTATGTATAGTCTAAAGTCAGGCGAAGCCAACTATATTATCGCCTTCACCACCATGCACACCAGCATTTTTGGTACCATGTCTAATCCATCAAATTTATTAGCAGCTGTACGAGTATAAATGTCTAAAGTGGAATATACATGTATTTAAATCAGAAGCAATATGTGCAAAATTGTTTATAGCTCTACACAATCTTAGTAAACACTGTTTAAGGAAATGAAGGCAAAAATAGGGCATCTACACCCTTAAAAAAATCGCTTCTGTAACATATACCCCAAACACATTTTTCTTCCAGCATATATATTTTCAGGATTGGTCCAAACAAAATATTGTTTGTATTGTTCAAACATATTATGTTTCACCTTAGGGCATACACTGGTAAAAAAAATTTTAATGAAATTTTCTTTCTGTGGATATATTTTTAAGGCGTCAATTGGCTACTTCCATTATTTTGCTTGCAGCGTACTCTCTAGGCCTCTCTTTCTAAACACATATATGTTTATAGGCTATTTCTAAATTAACACACATTTGTATCTAAACATAATATATTTACAAACATTTTATGTCCCAAACATAATATGTTCTAACATATTAACAAATAAGTTCCAAACATGTTATGCTAGTTTATGAACATTATATGCTTGTATTTAAAAATAATGTTTTAAAAACTTTGAATTCCAAACATATAATTTTAGACCCAAACATATGGAATACAGTCTTTTTGTCCGGTGGGGCCAATTAAATCCATATAATACTAATTCTACTCCCAGTGCACAGCCTCACATAAATCGGAGTAAAACTTTGACCTCTATGGTTATAATCGGAATTTAAATCGGGTGAAAAGTATATATGTGGGCTATATCTGAATCTGAACCGACTTCTACCAAATTTATCACGCATAGCTTGAATATGAATCCTACTCCCTATTCGAAATTTCTCATTATTTAGACTTTGGTCTCTGTGGTCATATGAATGTAAATCGGGCGAAAGATATATATGGGGGCTATATCTAAATCTGAACCGATTTCAATTTAATGTGTCAAAATTGACGATAGTATCAATTGTACTCCTTGTACAAAATTGTGAGCAAATCAGGGTAAAACTCTTGTTTCTGGGACCATATATATATTAAGTGCACATCGGGCGAAAGATATATATGGAAGCTATATCTAAAACTGGCCCGATTAGACTGAAAGTTTGAAAATTTTCCGAGACTCACAAAATATGCGGATGTACGTAATTTGAAAAAGATAGGTTGATAAACACGGCAATTATGAGCAGATCGGTGATAACTATATATGACAACTATATCTAAATCTGAACCGATTTTTCCAAAATCAATAGCGATTGTCTTTGAGCAGAATTGGACATAAACTGTGAGCTGTACTTAGCACACAAAAATACATAAACAGATAGACGGGCATAAGCGTAGGAAGGCCTCTGGGGATGGGGCTTAGACCCCCCCCCAGAAAAAAATTTAGCCCCCCCCCCAGAATTTTAAAACCTATTTACGATTTTACATTTTTATAAAAATTAAACAAGTATATACAACCGCACAAAGTTTCGCTAAAGACTTTCATGCACAATCGAATTACTTGGGTTGTGGTAGCAGTTGCCGATGGCAATGTTTGAAGTCTGATATTTATGAAATAGAGCTGCGATTGAACTTATGGTTTAGTTGAATAACTAACAGCCTGTTTCTGTATGTCGAACGAGTTCAATCGATCGACTGAAATACATAGAAACAGATGTTTTTTGGTTATAAATTCAGCTGTTTGTTTCCATTTTAGTCGATCCACAGAGCTCATTCGACATACAGAAACAGGCTGTAAAGCTCCTTTATTATATTGTTTAGTCTATTTTAGTACCGTTAATTGTGCCAAATTTAGCTGAAATCGGTTCAGATTTAGATATAGCTCCCATATATATCTTTCGACCGATTTGGACTTATATGGCCCCAAAAGCCAGAGTTTTGCCCTGATTTGCTTCAAATTTTGCACAACAAGTACGTTTAATAGTATCGTTAATTGTGCAAAATTTAGTTGAAGTCGGTTCAGATTTAGATATAGCTCCCATATATATCATTCGCCCGATTTGGACTAATATGCCCACAGAGGCAAAAGTGCTACTCTGATTTACGTGAAATTTTGCAGAGGGAGTAGAATTGAACTTGAAATTTTGCACAGGCAGTAGAATTAAGGTTCTGCATATGCGTGTTTATTTTGGTTGAAATCGGTTCAGATTTTGATATAGCTCCCATATATATCTTTCGCCCGATTTTCCGTCATATGACCACAGAGGTCAAAGTTGTTATCCGATTTACGTGAAATTTTGCACAGCATAGTAACTATGCATGCAAAATTTGATTGCAATCGGTTCAGATTTCGATATAGATTCCATATATATGTTTTTCCTATTTAGGCAAAACTGGCCGAAATACCTACATTTTCCTTATCAAATGGCCACTGCTAAGTCGAAAACTTATCAAAATGACTCAAACTTTCCTACTACTCTATTACATATCTATCGACCGATAAATCATAAATACACTTTTGCGAAGTTGCCTCAAAATTGGTTCATATTTAAATGTTTCCTATATTTTTTTACTAACATTGTGTTCCACCTCAGCGCATTAGCCGACATAAATGTAAAATCTATAAGTATTGCAGAACTTTGTACAGATCTGCTCAGATATACTGAATATATGTGTATGGATTCATATAGCACCTAACACATTCGACGGATTTGATATGGTATCGAAAATGTGGACTTACAAAGTGGTGAAGGGTATAATATAGTCGGCCCAGCCCGACTTTAGATTTTCCTTACTTGTTTTTTAACTGACTTACGGCCATTTTCATGTAGTTTTGTTAGGATTTAACTGTCAGTTAACAGAAAGAAAACTTGAAATATGTTTTCTCAGGTTAACTTTAACTGAACAAGTAAGGAAAGCCTAAAGTCGGGCGGGGCCGACTATAATATACCCTGCACCACTTTGAAGATCTAAAATTTCGATACCATATCACATCCGTCAAATGTGTTGGGGCTATATATAAAGGTTTGTCCCAAATACATACATTTAAATATTACTCGATCTGGACAGAATTTGATAGACTTCTACAAAGTCTATAGACTCAAAATTTAAGTCGGCTAATGCAGTAGGGTGGAACACAATGTTAGTAAACAAATATGGGAAACATTTAAATCTGAAGCAATTTTAAGGAAACATCGCAAAGTTTATTTATGATTTATCGCTCGATATATATGTATTAGAAGTTTAGGAAAATTAGAGTCATTTTTACAACTTTTCGACTAAGCAGTGGCGATTTTACAAGGAAAATGTTAGTATTTTGACCATTTTTGTCGAAATCAGAAAAACATATATATGGGAGCTATATCTAACTCTGAACCGATTTCAACCAAATTTGGCACGCATAGGTACAATGGTAATTCTACACCCTGTGCAAAATTTCAACTAAATCGAAGCAAAAATTTGGTCTCTGTGGTCATATGTGTGTAAATCGGGCGAAAGCTATATATGGGAGCTATATCTAAATTTGAACCGATTTCAATCACATTTGGGCACACTTGACTACACTACAAGTTGTACTCCTAGTGCAAAATTTCACCAAATTGGGCCAAAACTCTGGCTTCTAGGACCATATTAATCCATATCGGGCGAATGATATATATGGGAGCTATATCTAAATCTGAACCGATTTTAATCAAATTGAGTACAATTAACTACGCTACTAATTGTGTTCATAGTGCAAAATTTCAACCAAATTGGGCCAAAACTCTGGCTTCTAGGAACATATTAGTCCATATCGGGAGAAAGATATATTTGGGAGCTTTATCTAAATCTGAACCGATTTTAATCAAATTTGGCACACATGGCTATACTACTAATTGTACTCCTAGTGCAAAATTTGAACCAAATTGAACCAAAACTCTTGTTTCTGGGGCCATATAAGTGCATATGCGACCTAGACTTTGATCACAAAAATGTGTTCACAGACAGACGGACGGACGGACAGATGGACATGGTTATATCGACTCAGGGAACCACCCTGTGCATTATTGTCAAAGACACCATATGTCTACCTCGTCTCCTTCTGGGTGTTACATATGCACTAGCTTATAATACCCTGTTCCACAGTTTGGCGAAGGGTATAAAAATTTCGGCAGTAAAGTTGTTAATTGGCGTTTGTAATATATAGGCTATATGACAGGTATGTCCATAGTACGGTTTAAAAGTTCGTTAGCTATCGTAGCTCTAACTGAGCTTCATGAAAATGGGGGTTAGTATTCAGAGTTTGAGAAGAATTTAATTTTTTATTAAAAATTTCCAATAATTGACCTAATTGACTTAATGTTTTTATCTTGATTAAAAAATTAATTGTATCATTTATGGACTCAAAATTATTTCTAATACATTTTTTTAATACATACTGCCAAGAATTCAATAGAATAATATGCGAAATATAAAGAAACTAACACCAAGTTAATGATTTTATTTAACCGAGGAAAATTACTTAAAAATTGCTAAGAATTTTGTGCATCATAGTAAAAAAATGAAAGAACTGACGGTGAAACTGTCTTAGGGGCCAATTCGTGGTCATTTGTACTACTATTTAAAAAAAGCAGTTATTGATATGTGTAAGTGCCAATTTTGTACGGGCTCGAAATACTGACCCAATCTTTGTAATTTCAAACTATGTGAGAGTATCCCACTTTATGTGACATTTTTAACTAATTTTAAGTAGTCGTGTGAACTACAAAAGAGTTAAAAATAATAATAAATAATAATCATCATATTCTTGAAACTTGAACTTACTGGGTAGAAGAGATATTAACTTAATTGAAGTTCAAAACTTGTTATATATTACGAGCTACATTTTTTTTTGTGTGATCAGAGGTATCATTTGTATATACCTTCACTGAATGTATAAAAATAATTAAATGTTTTTATTACAAATTATAAATATTAAATATTTTCATATATTTCACTGAGGATCCCAAACGCTACCTTCACTAAGTATATAAAGATAATTAAATATTTTCATAGTTCTGTGCATGAATAAATTAATGGATTTTATCTACCATGAACTATAGTATATATTTTACATTCTATTATAATTTGTACTCGTATGTTATCCATATCCCGTTAGAATTTCTATAGAATTTAAGTTCAAAGTTTAAAACATTGCATTGTTGTAATTTAATATGAAGCCTCAAACCTACAAAACTTCACTATGAATAACTAATGCAGTAACATAGTTACCCACTACTAAATCTCAGCTCATAATGCAGTTTTCATATAAAATAGATTTTTGGGGAATGCGAATGTGTGTGTGTGTCTATGTTTATATGTGTGAGGATATGTTTTCATATGAATTCATTGATTCTAATGGCGGTCGTTGTGGTTCAGATGTTTGCATATACTTCGTGGTCTATTATAACGACAAAGTGGATGTGTGAGTGAATGCCAATTTACATATATATGTGAGTGTATGTGTGTGTAGGAGTGATTATATACTACGGAAACAATAGTTAAGGATACTCTTCATGAACACAAACCTACCCACATACACACACACAAATTCATTCATCCATTCTATATCCATAAAATGCACAATTAAATGTTATTTAAACATTGGTGGTCGGCTGGAGTGTATTAGCGCATTTAACAAAATGAGAGAGAGAGCGAAAAAACCAGCACTTGTAAATAATAACAATAAGAGTTGGTGATTTAAAATTTAATCAATAGGGCAACATATTGCCAGAGGCCATACAATTATAGGTAATTTACATAATTAGAGGCAATAGAAGAGAATTGAATTAAACAAAGCAAAACAGAAAAAACCAAAGCCAAGGGTTTTTATTGCAAAACAAATATGTGTACATACTATTTAAATCTACTCAAAATATTTGAAATCCCATAGGCGTGAATGTTTGTGAATAATTAATTGCTAGAGTATTTGCTTTAAAAATAAATTTTTGTGCAATTGTGGTTTAACATAGAAAAAAATATGATTTAGCATTAATTATGGATTACTTAAAAATGCGGGATGATCTGTTAGGCTTGACTATTTTAATGTACGATAAAAATTTATTTAAATTGACCATTCGTTTATTATGGACGCTATACAAAAAACAAGTTTGAATAATTAAATTAATTTAAAAAATAATCATTTATTCATTTTATAAAAAGATTTTACTATTAAAAATCTAAAATAGACTACTTTAATATACATTGATGCCCTGTTCCTGTATATCAAACGAAAACCAGTTCGAAAGAAAGGCAGTCACTCGAATTCGAATGAATTTGGGTTTTTCTATTTTTGAAAGTTCGATTCGTTTGCATGAGAATACATTGATTATTAAAAATGAGTATTTTTAAATTTCGTTTATTACTCGACAACAAAATATGAAGTGACTTGCCTTTCGAAATAAAAGAACAAAAATCAATTTTCTTTCGTTTGGAATACGAAAGAAAGCTTTCGTTCGATATACAGGAACAGGCCATGATTCACATAAGTATTGGCATACCAAATATTTTGTTTAAAGCCCACATGTTAAAATTGATACGAAGCTGTTTTAAATTAAAAACAATTTGGATTGTAACTGCATTAAGAATCTAGATCACTTTTTATACCCTTCACCACTACAGGGTGTAATAAGTTTGTGCATTGGTATGTAACACCAAGAAGGAAAAGTCTGAGACCCACCGTTTAGAATACCGATCATCTTAGCGCAAAGTACAGGTCGCAGTTTAAGTCCGATCGTCCTCAAATTTGGCAAATGGTCGTTTTTCGGGATAACGACAATCGCTATTGATGTTGGAGAAAATTGGTTCAGATTTAGATATAGCTGCCATATATATTTATTCCCGATCTGCTCATTATTAGCGTGTTTATTCGTACATACGAATATTTTATAAGTCTCGAAAAACTCGCAAAATATCAGCCAAATCGGTTCAGATTTAGATATACTCCCATATATGCCATTCGTTTAATTTAGACTCATATGACCACAGAGGCCAAAGTTTACTACCGATTTTCATGAAATTTTGCACAGATAGTAGAATTGACATTCTATCAATGTATCTTTCGTCCAATTTGCACTTATAGGACCTCAAAAGCCAAAATTTTGCCCTGACTTGTTTCAAATTTTGTACAAGGGGTAAGTTTAATAGTGTCGTTAAGTGCGTCAAATTTGGATAAAATCGGTTCAGATTTAGATATAGCTCCCATATACATATTTCGTCCGTCGCCAAATTTGGTTTAAATCGATTCAGATTTATATATCTCCCATATATATTTTTTGTCCGATTTACACTCATATAACTCCCATTTAGGTGAAATTTGGCAGAAATAGCAGAATTATTATTCTAACTATGCATGTCAAATTTAATCAAAATCGGTTCAGATTATATAGAGTTCCCATATATATGTACACCAGAGTTGGGGAAATATGGTAGACTGTTTCATGTTTATACCCTGAGCCACACTGTGGAACAGGGTATTATAAGTTAGTGCATATGTTTGTAACACCCAGAAGGAGACGAGATAGACACATGGTGTCTTTGGCAATAATGATCAGGGTGGGTCCCTGAGTCGATATAACCATGTCCGTCTGTCCGTCCGTCCGTCCGTCTGTCTGTGAACACATTTTTGTGATCAAAGTCTAGGTCGTAATTTAAGTCCAATCGCCTTCAAATTTGGCACATGTTCCTAATTTGGGTCAGAATAGAACCCTCTTGATTTTGGAAGAAAGCGGTTCAGAGTTAGATATAGCTCCCAATTTGGTTAAAATTTTGCTCTAGGAGTACAATTAGTAGTATAGTCATGTATGCCAAATTTGATTGAAATCGGTTAAGATTTAGGTATAGCTCCCATATATATCTTTCGCCCGATATGGACTATTATGGTCCTAGAAGCCAGATTTTTGGCCGAATGTGGTTGAAATTTTGCACTCGGAGTACAATTAGTAGTATAGTCAAGTGTGCAAAATTTGATTGAAATCGGTTCAGATTTAGATATAGCTCCCATGTATATCTTTCGACCGATATGGACTAATATGGTCCTTAAAGCCAGAGTTTTGGCCCAATTTGGTTGAAATTGTGCACAGGGAGTAGATTTGGCATTGTAGCTATGCGTGCCAAATTCAGTTGAAATCGATTCAGATTTAGATATAGCTCCCATATATATCTTTCGCCCGATATGCACTTATATGGACCCAGAAGCCAGAGTTTTGGCCCAATTTGGTTGAAATTTTGCACTAGAAGTACAATTAGTAATATAGACATGTGTGCCAAATTTGATTAAAATCGGTTCAGATTTAGATATAGCTCCCATATATATGTTTTTCTGATTTCGACAATAATTTTCAAAATACCTTCCAAAAAACCTTTCCTTGTTAAATCGCCACTGCTTAGTCGAAAAGTTATAAAAATAACTCTAATTTTCCTAAACTTCTAATACATATATATCGAGCGATAAATCATAAATAAACTTTTGCGAAGTTTCCTTAAAATTGCTTCAGATTTAAATGTTTCCCATATTAGTGCATTAGCCAACTTAAATTTTGAGTCTATAGATTTTGTAAAAGTCTATCAAATTCTGTCCAAATCGAGTGATATTTAAATGTATGTATTTGGGACAAACATAAATATGTAGCATCCAACACATTTGACGGATGTGATATGGTATCGAAAATTTAGATCTACAAAGTGGTGCAGGGTATAATATAGTCGGCCCCGCCCGACTTTAGACTTTCCTTACTTGTTTTTTTTTTTACTAACAGATGTAGATGTATGTATTTGGGACAAACCTTTATATATAGCCCCCAACACATTCGACGGATGTGATATGGTATCGAAAATTTAGATCTACAAAGTGGTGCAGGGTATAATATAGTTGGCCCCGCCCGACTTTAGACTTTCCTTACTTGTTTTATTTTAACATTGTGTTTTATTCCAGGGCGTTAGCCGATTTCAATTTTAATTCTAGATATTTTGTAGAAGTACAAAAAATGGTCTCCATTATAAGTATTTGTATCTGGAAAGGCAAACCTTTATATAGCCCTCCCAGCAAATTTGAAGTAGTTGAGATGGTAACACAAATGTTGGTCTACATGGTGGGGAAGGGTATAATATAGTCGGCCCCGCCCGACTTTAGACTTTACTTACTTGTTTTTATCATATAGGCGTATGTGATATAGTTCAATTAAAATTTAATTACATTTGCTTTACTGATAGATTGATGTTATGTTTAGCATTGTCTTATAGTCTATGTCAAATTATATTATACTTACACCCAAAGAAAAAATACTTTCCTAAGGAACAAAATTTTCGACAAACTAAATTTCCCTTTGCCATAAAGCATTTCCATTGAGAGCAATAATCCCGAATTCATAACAAGCGTTGTAAGAATGGTCTCTAATCTGTTTAATTTGCTTCTAAACAAAGTTGTTTAGCGTCAAAAGAAATCTTCGTTTGTCTAAAATTTTGTTCCTCAGAAAAGGAAACTCTTCTTTCAGTGTAATTTTTTTTACATGTTTAGTTTGATTTTACTGAATATTATTAAATACTCTCTCCAAGTGGCTTAATGATAAGTTCATGGACCTGCACATGAGGTGGTGTTGAAAGTGTGTACAAAACCGCCGACACAATATCCCCAGTTTGTAACATACATTCACCAGCAGCAGCCCTTACAGGTTCAGGAACAATTTCTGTATCAACTAATCCTGGGCTTATACTCTACAAAAAAAAAATCATAACAAAATTAAAAAATAAATGTAAACGTTATTTTTTGTATTTCTAACTCACTGTGATTTTAACTTTTGTACCCAAACCTATGAATTCATGCCGGAAAATATCCCTCATAGATGTAACAGCATATTTCGAAGGACAATACATGTTGATATCTGGTACTGGATTCATACTCACAAATTTATGACCATAAATGCTATTAATTAAAATTATATGACCAGGAAAATTACGTTCCTTCATGGATGAAAAAGCCCTCTGGGTACAATGGACAATACCCATGACATTAGTTTGGAGAATTTGTTGCATTTCACTTGGACTCATGCTAACCAGCTGACCAAAGCCTCCGGTTCCAGCATTGTTCACCAAAATGTCAATACCTCCAAAGTGCTTAAGAATGTCATCGAATACAGCATTAACCGAATTTACATCACCCACATCACATTCCATAGGCATAAAATGACTTCTTTTTTCCACTGGCAATTGATCATGGAGATCTTGTAGTTTTTTAACTCGCCTAGCCAAACCAATAACTTGTAAACCATTTTCCACCAGATCTTTGGCTATGGCTGCCCCAATACCCGAACTGGATCCAGTAACAACAGCCACTTTATTTTCCCAACGTTCCATTCTTTGATCGGAGAGTTTTATGAAACTTCTATGTTGAATTGTGCCGAGTGTTTGGACCAAATGTTTACACAGTATTTATTCATATTGTAAATATGGTTTGTTTTTTCAATTGACGGAGCTATTTTGCTATGCGATCTGTTTTGAAATTTTTGATATGATGATATTGTTAACATTACATTTGGGATTGGAAACTTCAGGTCATGGAAAATAAATATTGATTTTTTGTGTTGATTAACAAAAAACATTTCGATGACAACACCGACTTACAAATAAGGTTCTTTACTGCAACCATCACCATATTAGGGAGATGAGGGTATATTAACCCAGTAAAAAACAAGTATATACGGCCGTAAGTTCGGCCAGGCCAAATCTTATGTACCCTCCACCATGGATTGCGTAGAAACTTCTACCAGAATTGTAATATGGGGTCGCTTATGTGGGGGCTATATACAATTATGAACTTGAAATGGACCAATTTTTGTGTGATTGGGGATCGATATATCTGAGGGCTATATATAACTATAGACCGATATGGACCTAGTTAGGCATGGTTGTTAACGGCCATATACTAGCACAATGTACCAAATTTCAACTGACTCGGATGAAATTTGCTCCTCCAAGAGGCTCCAAAACCAAATATCGGTATCGGTTTTTATGGTGGCTACATATGATTATGGACTAATATGGACCACTTTTGGCATGGTTGTTAAATATCATATACTACCACCACGTACCAAATTTCAACAGATCGGATGAATTTTGCTTCTCCATCAGGCACCGGAGGTCACATCAGGGGATCGGTTTGTATGGGAGCTATATATAATTATGGACTGATAGGAAACAATTCCTGTATGGTTGTTGGATACCATATACTAACATCACGTACCAAATTTCAACCGAATCGGATGAATTTTGCCCCTCCCAGGGGCTCCGGAGGTCCAATCTGCGGATCGGTTTATATGGGGCCTATATATAATTATGGCCCGATTTCGACCAATTTTTGCATGGGTGTTTGAGGCCATATATTAACACCACGTACAAAATATCAACTATCTTTTGGTCATTAGAGACCATATAATAACACCATGTTTAAGCCGAATCGAATAAAATTTGCTTCTCTTAGAGGCTCCGCAAGCCAAATTTGGAGGTCCGTTTATATGGGGGCTATACGTAAAAGTTGACCGATATGGCCCATTTGCAATACCATCCGACCTACATCAATAACAACAACTTATGCCAAGTTTCAAGTCGATAGCTTGTTTCGTTCGGAAGTTAGCGTGATTTTAACAGACGGACGGACGGACATGCTTACATCGACTCAGAATTTCACCTCGACCCAGAATATATATACTTTATGGGGTCTTAGAGCAATATTTCGATGTGTTACAAACGGAATGAGAAAGTTAATATACCCCCCATCCTATTGTGGGGGGTATAAAAATGTAGTCAAAAAAGTAATCAAAATGCTCTTTTTGGATTCGGAAGGGGTGCAAAATTCGGGCAGAAGCGATGAATTTAACACGGGCTTGTCATTGGACGGATGTCTACCATTTCAACAGACATCACTTCTTAATGTGTGATCCGAGTTCAGTGCTTTGGATGTGAATTAAAAATTTTCGAGATTTTTTTATAAATAAATAATTTTTGAAATTTTTTATGATTTTTAATGCATTCTAACTTTTGTCTGAAACACTTGGCCTCAAATACTTTCAAAAATTCGCAATTTTTATACCCACTACCATAGGATGGTGATGCGGGGTATAATAAGTTTGTAATTCCGTTTTTAACACATTCTTACTCTGATTTTAACCTATATGAAACAAAAAAACAGTTTAAATTACCCCTATGAATATTAAAAATTATATACACGCAAAGAAAAAAACGTTTGGAAAACGTGTACCCAAAACGTTTTTCTTTTGTTAGAGTTTTTTTGAATTGCTTCGAAAATTTAAAACTTTTATCACCAAAGAAATTCGTTTGTTACAAAATTGTTATATTTTCAATAAAAAAAAATATTTTTGAACCAACAACACAGTCCATTTCGTTTATATCAAGCGCTGTTCTTTTCTGACTTTAAATCTTATATAAGACACATTTTACAGTTCATAGTAAAAATTTTATATAGTAGTATGTAATGTTGAACATTTTTGCGGAATCTTTCGAACATATCTGGAATATATGTAAACAAAAAAAAAAAAGACTTTTTGGAGTTCGGTCGAAGCAGGGCTCGAACCACGACCCTTGGCATGCAAGACGGACGTAGCAACCACTGCTCCACGGTGCCCAACTAAATGGTGATTTCTGTTAAATAAAGTTTGTTTATTCGGCTCGTGGGCGCCGCAAGCTATGCTATATTAATATAACTTATATGGATAGTTAGCTATTGATGCCAATAACAGCTACGTAGCTCAGTGGATAGTGTGGTGGCTTACAAATTGCATGGTCCGCGGTTCGATTTTCCGTCCAGGCGAAAGGTAACATTTAAAAAATTTATAAAATCGTATAATTTCTTCTACATTGATTGTATTACAAAAAAGGCGCTAAGAACTAAAAATCCTCGTGGAAGTGAGAAAGATATGAGGGAAAATGTAATTAGCCAGAAAATATTGTTTTTTGAGTTAGTCTTTATGAAATTGTTGTCACATCCTGGAAAAGAGTAAACGTTTATCACAAACAGTATATACTTTTCTTCCAAAAAAACTTCCTTACAGCGAAAAGCAAATTAGAAACGAACTTTGTTTGTCTAAAATTTCGTTTGTTAGGAAGGAATTATTTTTTTGCGTGTACGGACTTAAATTCGGCCGCGCCGAATCTTAAATACCCACCACCATTAATCAAAATAATATAATTGTTTCCTTGGAAAACTCTTCGTCAGAGTACTTGAAAATTCATATATTGACTTTCAGGTGTATTTGATGGCAGATACTCTGCCAAGCAAACACATATACCAACATGGAAATCGGGAGAGCTATACCAAAATACGGATCGATCCAAACCATATTCGTCACACTTATTTGCGGACCAAAAAAAATTTCAATTTCTGGCGAATGGGATAAAAATTGCGGTGTCTCGATGTTAAAAAGGTCAAATCGGTCTATATGGGGGGATATATCAAAATTGATCGATACGCCCAATATTCGGCTTACTTATGTGTGGACCCAAAATACCTATTGATTTTGAATTTAGGCAAATCGCATAAACATTGGGAATTCTCAGCGTTGCCAATTTAGCTATTTTCCCGCTAGATTTGGCTTTTTTGAAGTAGTTTAGCGGAAAAAATGTATTTAGCTTTTAGCCTTTTTTCTAGCTTTTTTATTTTCGACATGTTTCTATTGAAATATGGACAAAACGGCGTACTTATCTAAGCTTTACTGCCAGAATAAGGTTTTCCACATATTTCAAAGCTCAATTGAAACATTAATAATAATTCCCGTCATTATGTGGGGCATTTTTGCAGCAAATACATCTTGTTGTAAAGCTTTTTCCTCATATTCATAAAAGTTAACGTAAACTTTAAATCTACCGAGGAACCGAGCATGTTTTTTGGAAATTGGACAATAGGTTTGTTTGGGTGATTTTCCAATAAAAGTTATTCGATATAAACTTGCAAGACAGTAAGAATAGATTTTACTCTCTTGGGTAAAATTAGCAAAAATGTACACGTTCACGAATTTATCTTTAATTCAGCGGTTTTAAACCAATTATAACATATTGATATTTTCTAATGTACTTCTCTGTGACATTATGCAATATATCGCTCATTGGATTTGTTGCTGATAATTCCAAGATTTTACTGGGAAAAATCTTCTTTTTAGTGTATACGAATGACTACCAAAATTTGTCATAGTAATCAAAATGTATCGAGTACGCGAACAGTGCTAATATGACTTAGATATTGTTATAGTCTCGCAAAAGTAGAATTAAAATGAATACAATTAAATTAATATGCATTTTAAGTGAAATAACATTTTTAAGTTTGTTAAATTTCTTTCAAAAATGTGACTTTTGATACCAAAAAAAACTTAGCTTTTTATACCCTCCACCATAGGATGGGGGTATATTAACTTTGTCATTCCGTTTGTAACACATCGAAATATTGCTCTAAGACCCCATAAAGTATACATATTCTGGGTCGTGGTGAAATTCTGAGTCAATCTGAGCATGTCCGTCCGTCCGTTCGTTCGTCTGTAGAAATCACGCTAACTTCCGAACGAAACAAGCTATCGACTTGAAACTTGGCACAAGTAGTTGTTATTGCTGTAGGTCGGATGGTATTGCAAATGGGCCATATCGGCCCATAAACGGACCCCCAAATTTGGCTTGTCGATTCGGCTGGAATTTGGTACATGGTGTTGGTATATGGTCTCTAATAACCATGCAAAAATTGGTCCACATCGGTCCATAATTATATATAGCGCCCATATAAACCGATCCCCCGATTTGGCTTGCGAGGCCTCTAAGAGAAGCAAATTTCATCGGATCCGGCTGAAATTTGGTACATGGTGTTAGTATATGGTCTCTAACAACCATGCAAAAATTGGTCCACATCGGTCCATAATTATATATAGCCCCCATATAAACCGATCCCCCGATTTGGCTTGCGAGGCCTCTAAGAGAAGCAAATTTCATCCGATCCGGCTGAAATTTGGTACATGGTGTTAATATATGGTCTCTAACAACCATGCAAAAATTGGTCCACATCGGTCCATAATTATATATAGCCCCTATATAAACCGATCCCCCGATTTGGCTTGCGAGGCCTCTAAGAGAAGCAAATTTCATCCGATCCGGCTGAAATTTGGTACATGGTGTTAGTATATGGTCTCTAACAACCATGCAAAAAGTGGTCCACATCGGTCCATAATTATATATAGCCCCCATATAAACCGATCACCAGATTTGACCTCCGGAGCCTCTTGGAAGACCAAAATTCATCTGATTCAATTGAAATTTGGTACGTGGTGTTAATATATGGCCTCAAACAACAATGCAAAAATTGGTTGAAATCGGTCCATAATTATATATAGCCCCTATATAAAGCGATCCCCAGATTTGACCTCCGGAGCCCCTTGGAAATGAAAAATTCATCCGATTCGGTTGAAATTTGGTACGTGATGTTAGTATATGGTATCCAACAACCATGTACGAATTGGTTCATATCAGTCCATAATTATTTATAGCCCCCATATAAACCGATCCCCAGATTTGACCCCCGGTGCCTTTCGGAGAAGCAAAATTCATTCGATCTGGTTGAAATTTGGTACGTGGTGGTAGTATATAATAGTTAACCACCATGCTAAAAGTGGTCCATATCAGTCCATAATCATATATAGCCCCCATATAAACCGATCCCCAGATTTTGTTTTGGAGTCACTTGGAGGAGCAGATTTCATCCGAGTCAGTTGATTTGGTACATTGTGCTAGTATATGGCCGTTAACTACCATGTCCATATCGGTCTATAGTTATATATAGCCCTTAGATAAATCGATCCCCTATCACACAAAAATTGGTCCATATCAAGTTCATAATTGCAAATATCCCACATATAAGCGACCCCATATTTCAATTCTGGCTCTCTACGTACCGTGCAAAAGTCCATATCGATTCGTAATTATTTGTAGACTTACATACATACTTTTTTTGTACAATATATACCACGTATGGACTAACTCACAACTTAGAAAAAGATGTTAAGAAGTTAAGAAGATAACATACCACAACCCAATTAATTCGATTGTGGATGACAGTCTTTCGTAGGTGTTTCTACACCTTCAAAAAAAAAATCGCTTCTTTAACATATGTTCCAAACATATTTTGCAGGAAGCACATATATTATCGGATACTGCCGAAACATTAATATGTTTGTTTTATGTGAACATATTATATGTTTGGAAGCATTTTGAGCCCAAAAATATTATATGCTGGGAAGAATTTTTCCCAAAGACGATTGTGCTCATTCCCTAACATACTCATAATTTTCACTTCCACGAAATTTTTTAGTTCTTGTCACCTGTTTCTGTAATACAAATAATGTTGAAGAAGTTATTCACTTTTATAAATTTTTATACCCACCACCATAGGATGGGGGGTATATTAACTTTGTCATTCCGTTTGTAACACATCGAAATATTGCTCTAAGACCCCATAAAGTATATATATTCTGGGTCGTGGTGAAATTCTGAGTCGATCTGAGCATGTCCGTCCGTCCGTCCGTCCGTCTGTTGAAATCACGCTAACTTCCGAACGAAACAAGCTATCGACTTGAAACTTGGCACAAGTAGTTGTTATTGATGTAGGTCGGATGGTATTGCAAATGGGCCATATCGGTCCACTTTTACGTATAGCCCCTATATAAACGGACCCCAAAATTTGGCTTGCGAGGCCTCTAAGAGAAGCAAATTTCATCCGATCCGGCTGAAATTCGGTACATGGTGTTAGTATATGGTCTCTAACAACCATGCAAAAATTGGTCCACATCGGTCCATAATTATATATAGCCCCCATATAAACCGATCCCCCGATTTGGCTTGCGAGGCCCCTAAGAGAAGCAAATTTCATCCGATCCGGCTGAAATTTGGTACATGGTGTTAGTATATGATCTCTAACAACCATGCAAAAATTGGTCCACATCGGTCCATAATTATATATAGCCCCCATATAAACCGATCCCCCGATTTGGCTTGTGAGGCCTCTAAGAGAAGCAAATTTCATCCGATCCGGCTGAAATTTGGTACATGGTGTTAGTATATGGTCTCTAACAACCATGCAACAATTGGTCCACATCGGTCCATAATTATATATAGCCCCCATATAAACCGATCCCCCGATTTGGCTTGCGAGGCCTCTAAGAGAAGCAAATTTCATCCGATATGGCTGAAATTTGGTACGTGATGTTAGTATATGGTCTCTAACAACCATGCAAAAATTGTTCCACATCGGCTCATAATTATATATAGCCCCCATATAAACCGATCACCAGATTTGACCTCCGGAACCTCTTGGAAGACCAAAATTCATCTGATTCAGTTGAAATTTGGTACGTGGTGTTAATATATGGCCTCAAACTCCCATGCAAAAATTGGTCGATATCGGTCCATAATTATATATAGGCCCCATATAAACCGATCCCCAGATTTGACCTCCAGAGCCCCTTGGAAGAGCAAAATACTTCCCATTCGGTTGAAATTTGGTACGTGATGTTAGTATATGGTATCCAACAACCATGCAGGAATAAGAAGTTTTAAGATACCACAACCCAAGTAATTCGATTGTGGATGACAGTCATTCGTAGAAGTTTCTACGCAATCCATGGTGGTGGGTACATAAGATTCGGCCTGGCTGAACTTGCGGCCGTATATACTTGTTTAAATTTTACCTTTCGCCTACACGGAGAATCGAACCGAGGACCATACAGTTTGTAAGCCAACACACTATCCACTGGGCTACGTAGCTGTTATAGTCACCAGTAGATAACTATCGTTATAAGTTACATTTATATAGCATAGTTTGCAGCGCCCACGAGCCGATACAAACATAACATTATTTAACAGGAACATACATTTGTTTGCCACGTGGAGCAGTGGTTAGCATATCTGCCTTGCATGCAAAGGGTCTTGGGTTCAATCCCAGATCCGACCGAACCATTTTTTTGTTTTAATTTACACATTTATATTTATTATATATTTATACTATATTAAATTTTTATAATGAAACTTCGAAATGTGGGTTATTAAAGATTTAAAGTCAGTAACAGTGCTTAATATAAACGAAATTGACTGATTTTTGAATAAAATATTATATTTTTATTGCAAAAATAACAATTTTGTTACAAAAAACTTTTTTTTGGTACAAAACTTTAAAATTTGGAAGGAATTCAAAAACTCTAACAAAAGAAAAACGTGGAGTCAAGTATAAACATACATATATAATTTTATAATATAAACATAAATTTATTTAGGCGTGAACAGTTTTTTGCTTGCATTTAACACCATCGCTCTAAAATGCCTTTTATTGTTCTTTAATAATTCATTTTAAAGAAAATAAACTGTTTAAATTGTTTTAGCTGCAAAACTCGAACTTAATGCCCGCTTTTATATTTGAAGGTGTCCGTCAACTCCTCGTGGACTAATTATTAATAAAGAGGAACTAAACATTGTTTGTATACATTTTACTGTGTAATTTTTCACTATTTCCTCCTTTCCTTTACTGTCCCAACTCTAAAAAGAGTATAGTGCCCTTTCGTTATTTTTATGAAGACCCCTGATTTCTTTTAATGAACCAAGAAAAAATTGTGCCCATAATGCCAAAATGATAAACCAAACAAATGTCCACACATACATAAAATGCTGCTCTCAAGGCGAAAACATATGCTGTTTGTTTTTCAAATGTCTATTCTCTTTATTCAAATTAAATAATATTTAGACTTAAGCATATCAAATTTTTGGCCTTATCATAAAACAGTTTTCCGAAACAACATACAAGCGGTTTCACAGAAATTTTTCTATTTTGATTCTTTTGGTGTGTTATGTTGATATCTTTCGTCAACTCTCCCGGTTTCCATCTCTATTTCTTTCTCTACACTCTCTCTGTCGCTTTGAATAAAATATCACAACATATGTATGTTTAGTCGAAATTTGTAAATTTATATATGTTTGCATTCACACATATGATTTTTATGAAACATTCATGCCCCAAACATAATATATTCTAACATATTAACATAGATGTCCCAAACATTTAGTGTTAGTTTAGGAACATTACATGTTTGCACTTAAATATATTGTGTTTTAAAATTGTGCCCGAAACACATTTTGTTTATATCGGAACATATGAAAAACATATTTTTTTAACAGTGTACGCAATCCATGGTGGAGGGTACATTAGATTCGGCCTGGTCGAACTTACGGCCGTATACACTTGTTTCTAGCTAGTTTGTGGACAAATCTAGCGGTTTTTGGTGAAACAATTCTGGCAGCTCTGGAAAGTCTACACATTCAAGAGGTAAAATATCAAACGAAATGCGAAATATTGCTTTTCTTTTTAACGTCATACCTTTATCTTTATTACGAAATAAACAAACACAATTTATTGGAAATTCATGTTTATAAATCTATATTCATATTTTCCACTGTTTCACTAATGCAAGATTATTTATTCCCACTTGCTATACTAAAACTGTTTTACCATAAGGAACACATAACAAAAATTTCGATCATTAATTTAAAACATAAATTTTAAATAGAACAGTTTTAAGTACATCAATCAATATGACATAGACTGTAGCACCATGCATAGCAATATACTCCTACTGTTCCAGATTTTGAGGAACTATTACCATTAAAGTTTGCCATTCGTTTAGTTATTATTCCAATTCAGCAAAGGGTAATTCATATCAGTGAAGACTATGTGAGATGTGATGCTAAAAAAAAACAAACTTAATTTCAGTTTTACAACTTTTTTTTTTTGCCAATTTCTCTTCTCTTCATCGCTCTGTCTCACTCTCTTGGTCTATGCAAGCCGTAAAATATGCAACATTGTTTCATTATTTTAAAAACCCCAATTCATCACCATTTTATTCGTAGAATGATGGTCCTCTGCCAGATTCGGAGCATAGTTGAACTCCTTCAATTTGTTGGTCATGACCATGTTTGTTGTGTGGCTTGGGAGTGTAAACGACTGTGTTTTCGTTGTTGGGGTTTTTATGGCCAAAGTTGTATGAAAACAACTTTAGTTGTCGTTTTTCACTCGTTTGATTTGTAGTTGGTATTTTGTGAGGCAAAACTTTAATTAATAAATGCTTAAATGGTTCATTCGTTAAGGGCGCACATTGTATGCAACTCCAAGTAGCTGGAATCTAGGAAGGATCTGTCGGACGCCTTATCCTTAGGCATTCACTGCTGCTGCTGCTAGTAAGTTGAGTTGTAAAGTCAGTTCGGTTCATTAAGGCTAGGGAAGTTTGTGACTCAATTTTTATTTTGAAAGTATCATTCATTCTCTCTTTGATATGCTAACGTTGATTGTCGTTTGTGGGCTACTGCGTATGAAAGCATGGCGACATGTAAAAATTTTTAAGAGAATTTTATTAAAAACTTTACAAAAATTTCCCAAATGCCCAAATTCCAAATAGGCTATAAAGTTTGCAATTTTCGGTTTGTAGAAATTTAAAATTTTTTTACAGATTTTACATTTTATAGATTTCGTACGTTATTTATGTAGAAAGAATAAAAACAAGTATATACGGCCGTAAGTTCGGCCAGGCCGAAACTCATGTACCCTCCACCATGGATTGCGTAAAAATTCTACGAAAGACTGTCATCCACAATCGAATTACTTGGGTTGCGGTAACACTTTCCCATATCTTAAAACTTCTTAACACCGTCTTCTCAATTGTAAGTTTGTCCATACGGGGTATATATTAAACAAAAAGGGCCGATTAAATACGTATATAATTCAGTTTGACCAAATTTTCTATAGAAATAAAATCTTGAGAAAATTTTGTATAGTAATAAAATTTTGACAAAATTTTCTAAAGAAATAAAATTTTGACAAAATTTCGATAGAAATAAAATTTTGACAAAATTTTGTACAGTAATAAAATATTGACAAAATTTTCAATAGCAATAAAATTTTGGTAGATTATTTTTACTATAGACCGATATGGACCAATTTTGGCATGGTTGTTAGCGGACATATACTACCGCAATGTACCAAATTTCAGCGGTATCGGATGAATTTTGCTCCTCCAAGAAGCTCCGGTGTTCAAATCTGGAGATAAACCGATCCCCAGATTTTTTTATTGGGGGTTATATATAATTAAAACCGGTATGAACCAATTTTTGCATGGTTGTTAGAGACCATATACTAACATCACGTACCAACTTTCAACCGGATCGGGTGAATTTTGCTCTTCCAAGGGGTTCCGGAGGTCAAATCTGGGGATCGGTTTATATGGGGGCTACAAATAATTATGGACCGATATGGACCAATGTTTGCATGGTTATTAGATACCATATAATAACACCATGTACCAAATTTCAACCGGATCGGATGAAATTTGCTTCTCTTAGAGGCTCCGCAAGCCAAATCTGGGGATCGGATTATATGGGGGCTAATATAATTATGAACCGACGTGGATCAATTTTTGCATGGTTGTTAGATACCATATAATATTTCAACCGGATCGGATGAAATTTGCTTCTCTTAGAGGCTCCGTAACCCAAATCAGGGGATCGGATTATATGGGGGCTATATATAATTATGAACCGATGTGGATCAATTTTTGCATGGTTGTTAGATACCATATAATAACACCATGTACCAAATTTCAACCGGATCGGATGAAATTTGCTTCTCTTAGAGGCCTCGCATGCCAAATTTGGAGGTCCGTTGATATGGGGGCTATACGTCAAAGTGGACCGACATGGCCCATTTGCAATACCATCCGACCTACATCAATAACAACTACTTGTGCCAAGTTTCAAGTCGATAGTTTGTTTCGTTCGGAAGTTAGTGTGATTTCAACAGACGGACGGACATGCTCAGATCGACTCAGAATTTCACCACGACCCAGAATATATATATACTTTATGGGGTCTTAGAGCAATATTTCGATGGGTTGCAAACGGAATGACAAAGTTAATATACCCCCCATCCTATGGTGGAGGGTATAAAAATTATGTAATATTTTGTCAAATATTTTATTTTTATAATTTTTTTAATTTTTAATGGATTCTAACGCTTGACCTGAAATATTCTCAAAAATTCACAATTTTTGCATTTAGCATTTTTTCTACAAAATGTAAATGATTTGTACCATTTTATGAATTCTTTTTATGTTTTTAACTTATTTGAAGCAAAACAAGTATATACAGCAGTAAGTTCGGCCGGGCCGAATCTTAAACACCCACCACCATGAATCAAGTATTAGGGTTTTCGTTGAAATGTCAGAGGGTTTGAGAACAGAGCAAGCAGAGCTGTTCAACCATTACACTTCACGAAGATAAATTTAAAGATTTTACCTATGAAGACTGTATAAGATTCTGGATATATAAGAACCAATTTTGTTTGAGTTTTAGAGGAATCATTAAAAATCTCTTGTGAGTGTGCAAGAAAATAATAAAGTAACGTCTTGATTTGAAATTTTAAATCTGTAGATTTTCACCCGAGAAATAAAATCTGGAAATTTTACATTGAGTTTCAAGCCATTTTCATGATCAATGCGCCTTCTATACTCTTAATGCATTTGGTAATGCCTTGGTCTATATGGAGGCATTACCAAATGGACCGATAAACACTGAATCCGATACACGTTCTTGTGAGCCTAAAATACCAGAATATTTACAATTTCAGGCAAATCAGATAAAAACTACGGTTTCTAGAAACCCAAGGAGTTAAATCGGGAGATCGTTTTTATGGGGGCTATACTAAAATATGGACCGATACTCACCGTTTTCGTCACACCTCTTTATGACCCGAAAATACCTCTAGATTTCTAATTTCAGGCAAATAGGATAAAAACTACGGTTTCTAGAAACCTAAGGAGTTAAATCGAGAAATCGCTCTTATGGGGGCTATACTAAAATACGGACCGATACTCACCGTTTTCGGCACACCTCTTTATGGCCGAAAATACCTCTTGATTCCAATTTCAGGCAAACTGTATAAAAACTACGGTTTCTATAAGCCCAAGAAGTAAAATCGGGACATCGGTCTATATGGGGGCTATACCAAAATATGGACCGATACTCACCATTTTTGGCACACGTATTTGTGGTCCTACAATACCTATAGATTTCCAATTTCAGGTAAATTGAATAAAAACTGCGGTTTCTATAAGCCCAAGAAGTAAAATCGGGAGGTCGGTCTATATGGGGGCTATACCAAAATATGGACCGATACTCACAATTTTTGGCACACGTATTTGTGGTCCTACAATACCTCTAGATTTCCAATTTCAGGTAAATTGAATAAAAACTGCGGTTTCTATAAGCCCAAGAAGTAAAATCGGGAGATCGGTCTATATGGGGGATATACCAAAACATGGACCGATACTCACCATTTTTGGCACACTTCTTTAAGGTCATAAAATACCTCTAGATTAAAAATTGCAGGCAAATTGGATAAAAACTACGTTTTCTATAAGCCCAAGACCCCAAATCGGGAGGTCGGTTTATATGGGGACTATATCAAAACCTTGACCGGTATAGCCCATCTTCGAACTTGACCTGCCTGCATACAAAAGACGAGTTTGTGCAAAATTTCAGCACGATTGCTTCATTATTGAAGACTGTAGCGTGATTACAACAGACAGACAGACGGACATGCTTATATCGTCTTAGAATTTCTCCCTGATCAAGAATATATATACTTTATATAGTCGGAAATCGATATTTCGATGTGTTACAAACGGAATGACAAACCTATTATACCCCCGTCACCATTCTATGGTGGTGGTTATAAAAAGTTAAAATTACCCATTAAAAGTATGAAAAAAAATTTATAAAAAAATTAATTAAAATAACTTCCTGGGTAGAAGTTGTGCCTTTGTAAGAACTTCCAATTTTTTTGCTGGGCAGTTTCTTAATTTGTACTCTGTTTTTAACCCATTTGAAACAAAAACAAGTATATACAGCACTAAGTTCGGCCGGGCCGAATCTTAGATACCCACCACCATGAACCAAATATTAGGGTTTCCTTTGAAATTTCAGGAGGGCTTGAGGACTTGAGGACACTTCCCGAAGATAAATTTAAAGATTTCACCTATGAGGACTATATCAGACGCTGGATTTATAAGAACCATTTTTGTTTGAGTTTTAGGGGAATCATTAACATCTCTTGTAAGTGTGCAAGAAAATTATAAAATAACGTCTTGATTTGAAATCTTAAATCTGTAGAAGTAAAATCTGCGCCTTATACACCCTCAAGAACTGAAGTCGGTCTACACGTTCTTGTGAGCCTAAAATACCAGAATATTTACAATTTCAGGCAAATCAGATAAAAACTACGGTTTCTAGAAACCCAAGGAGTTAAATCGGGAGATCGTTGTTATGGGGGATATACTAAAATATGGACCGATACTCACCGTTTTCGTCACACCTCTTTATGACCCGAAAATACCCCTAGATTTCTAATTTCAGGCAAATAGGATAAAAACTTCGGATTCTAGAAGCCCAAGAAATAAAATCGGGAAATCGGTATATATGGGGGCTATACCAAAATATGGACCGATACTTACCATTTTCGGCACACCACTTTATGGTCCTAAAATACCTCTAGATTTCCAATTTCAGACAAATTGGATAAAAACTACGGTTTCTATAAGCCCAAGAAGTAAAATCGGGAGATCGGTCTATATGGGGGCTATACCAAAACATGGACCGATACTCACCATTTTTGTCTCACCTCTTTATGGTTCTAAAATACCTTTAGATTTTCAATTTCAGACAAATTGGATAAAAATTACGGTTTCTATAAGCCCAAGAATAAAATCGGGAGATCGGTCTATATGGGGGCTATACCAAAATATGGACCGATACTCACCATTTTTGACACACCTCTTTATGGTCATAAAATACCTCTAGATTAAAAATTGCAGGCAAATTGGATAAAAACTACGATTTCTATAAGCCCAAAGCCCCAAATCGGGAGGCTGGTTTTTATGGGGACTATATCAAAACCTTGACCGGTATAGCCTATCTTCGAACTTGACCTGCCTGCAGACAAAAGGCGAGTTTGTGCAAAATTTCAGCACGATTGCTTCATTATTGAAGACTGTAGCGTGATTACAACAGACAGACAGACAGACAGACGGACATCGTTATATCGTCTTAGAATTTCTCCCTGATCCCCTGAATATATATACTTTATATAGTCGGAAATCGATCTTTCGATGTTTTACAAACGGAATGACAAACTTATTATACCCCCGTCACCATTCTATGGTGGTGGGTATAAAAAAATAAAATTACGCATTAAAAATATGAAAAAAGCGAGTTAGAAAAAATTTAATTAAAAGGGCATCCTGTATTGTTAAAATAAAGGATATCTTTGGGAGGACATTTTTGGAAGAGCTTTTAAAGTTGTGCCTTTAGAAGAACTTCCATTTTTTTTGCTGGGTAGTTCCACCTGTATCATTAGATCTGTTTCATTTTGGAGATTTAATCAGATCCAATTCCATATAGATTTGATTTAAACAGATATTGCCATTTTTCGAATATGATCATACACCCAGCAAAAAGCGTCGTGCAAAAAAGTTGTGAAAATATTCTTTTAGGATCCGGGAGTGATGCAAAAGTGAAGCAGAAGCCACTAATTTAATATGGGCTTGTCATAGGACGGATGGCATCCTTTCCAACAGCCGTTGCACCACTTTATATGATGTGATCCGAATTCAGTGTTTTGGATGTGAATTTAAAACAAGTATATACGGCCGTAAGTTCGGACAGGCCGAAGCTTATGTACCCTCCATCATGGATTGCGTAGAAACTTCATCTAAACACTGCCATCCACAATCGAATTACTTAAGTTGCGGTAACGCTTGCCGATGGCAAGGTATCTTACAACCTCCTAACACCATCTTCTAAATTGTATGTAGGTTCAGACGTGGTATATATTAAATCAAAAAAGATCGATATAATACGTATATAATTCAGTTTGACAAAGTAGACAAAAAATTTTGACAAAAATTTTCTACAGAAATAAAATTTTAACAAAATTTTCTATAGAAATAAAATTTTGACAAAATTTTCTATAGAAATAAAAATTTTGACAAAATTTTCTATAGAAATACCATTTTGACAAAAATTTCTACAGAAATAAAATTTTAACAAAATTTTTTATAGAAATAAACTTTTGACAAAATTTCCTATAGAAATAAAATCGTACATTATTTTTGGCTCGAGTGGCAACCATGATTATGAACCGAATAAAATTTGAACAAAATTATCTATAGAAATAAAATTTTGACAAAATTTTCTATAGAAATAAAATTTTGACAATGATGAAAATTTTATTATGAACCGAATAAAATTTTAACAAAATTTTCTCTAGAAATAAAATTTTAACAAAATTTTCTATAGAAATAAAATTTTTGTAGATTATTTTTGGCTCTAGTGGCAACCATGATTATGAACCGATATGGACCAATATTTGTGTCATTGGACCAATTTTGGTATGGTTGTTAGCGACCATATACTAACACCACGTGCCTAATTTGAACCGGATCGGATGAATTTTGCTCCTCCAAGAGGCTCCGGAGTTCAAATCTGGAGAATGTTTTATATGGGGGCTATATATAATTATGGATCGATATGGACCAATTCTGGCACGGTTGTTAAAGATCATATACTAGCACTATGTTCCGAATTACAACCGGATTGGATGAAATTTGCTTCTCTTGGAGACTTCGCAAGCCAAATCTGGAGATCGGTTTATATGGGGTCTATATATAATTATGGACCGATGTGGACCAATTTTTGCATGATTGTTAGAGACCATATACCAACACCATGTACAAAATTTCAGCCGGATCGGATGAAATATGCTTCTCCTAGAGGCTCCACAAGCCAAATCTGGGGATCGGTTTATATGGGGGCTATATATAATTATGAACCGATGTGGACCAATTTTTGCATGATTGTTAGAGACCATATACCAACATCATGTACCAAATTTCAGCCGGATGGGATAAAATTTGCTTCTCTTTTAGGCTCCGCAAGCCAAATCTGGGGATCGGTTTATATGGGGGCTATATATAATTATGGACCGATGTGGACCAATTTTTACATGATTGTTAGAGACCGTATACCAACACCATGTACCAAATTTCAGCCGGATCAGATGAAATTTGCTTCTCTTTGAGGCTCCGCAAGCCAAATCTGAGGGTCCCTTTATATGGGGGCTATAAGTAAAAGTGGACCGATATGGCCCATTTTCAATACCATCCGACCTACATCGATAACAACTACTTGTGCCAAGTTTCAAGTCGATAGCTTGTTTCGTTCGGAAGTTAGCGTGATTTCAACAGACGGACGGACGGACGGACGGACGGACATGCTTAGATCGACTCAGAATTTCACCACGACCCAGAATATATATACTTTATGGGGTCTTAGAGCAATATTTCGATGTGTTACAAACGGAATGACAAAGTTAATATACCCCCATCCTATGATGGAGGGTATAAAAAATTGTGATATTATGCCAAATAAGTAATTTTTTATGATGTTTACTGTATTCTAACATTTGTCTGAGACGTTTGAGGTCGAACGTAATTTCAAAAATTCGCAATTTTTTTTAGAAAGGATTCAGACATTATTAATTTTCGATAAATTCTATACTAATTGGTTAATCAACCGACATTCCATATTGTTTTGGGAAGATAATGGCAAACACGTGGCATACTGGCCATAATGAAGTGTTATTACCATTTCCATTAGATTCTTCTTCCAAAATGTTTTATAATTCTATTGATAACAAGCTTTAAAGTTCGAATTGATATACACAACATATCTATAATCCAATTAAAACATAAGCACTGATATGTAACACGAATTGATTGTAGTTTTTCTTACAACATGGAATTATTAATTATGAAACTATACATCATAGTAAAATCTACAAACAATATCCTCTTTCTAGTTAGTTTTTGTTTCTTTTTTGTCTATAATCCGGTCACATGTTTCTTCCAAAGGCAATTGTGAAAAGAATACACACACACTCTTATATCCGAAGGACCACATTACACACACACTCCCCCCCACCCAACACATAGAGAGAAAAATTGTAAAGAAAACTCTTTGTCGCATGACCAAAAGTGGATAATGCAATTTCCCAACGAAGTTAAAAGAATAAACTTGGTTTCCAGACCTACGCTGCTGCAGCTGGATGCAATAACAATAATGACACATGTGTCGGTGTCGAGAGTGGTCAATAATAGCAAATGTATGGTCAATTGTCTTGTCCCATGGTCGGTCAGAGTCAGAGTTGCCTAATGTGAAACTAAGGATGCGTTCTGTGAAAATGAAAGAAGACGATCGATAGTCTTCAATTGCAATTGCCAGTAATAGAGTAACGAAAATTGAAGCCAGTAAAACCTCTTGAAAAGATTTCTTGTGTAAAAGAAATTCAACCGTGTAAGTTATTTCTATGAGATGGATGATGAGATTTCGTGAAAAGATGTGTGAGGAAGCAATGGAAAGAATACAGAAGCCAAGTCTAGATGTAAAAAGGTTGAAAACGTTGTGGTTGTGGGCATTACAGTAGACTGTTGTGATATAAGAGAGGTGCACATGTTGAGGATTCTGTTCCCATAATAACCAGAATGGAAAATTTTTATAAATTTGTTAAAAATAGGAAAATCAAATGGATTCATGCACGGTCTTTTAACGCATTTCTATAACTTCCACCACAAAATAGTACTACTAATACTAATTTGTCTTTTCTTCTAATCATACAACTTTGTGGGTCCACAGTGGGTTGGTCTTCAGGCGTTGAAAATGGGTCACCTTGGGTCTATGAAATTTTGTTTTAGCCGCCAAATCCGCAATTATGAATCGATTTCCAAAATTCTTTTTCTTTGCCGGATAGAAACCTTACACTGAAAAATATTGTCATGAGGCCAAAGACTTCATGTCCCTAAATCTCTATAGAAAATTTTGAAAAAATTATATTTCTATAAAAAATTTTGACAAAATTATATTTCTATAAAAAAATTTTATCAACATTTTACTTTTTAGAAAATTTTTTCAAAATGTTGTTTCCATACAAAATTTTGTCAAAATTTTATATTTTAGAAAATTTTGTCAAAATTTTATTTCTATAAAAAATTTTGTTAAAATTTTATTTGTACAGAAACTTTTGTCCAAATTTTATTTTTATAAAAAAATTTGTCAAAATTGTATTTCTATAGAAAATTTTAATTCTATAGTAAATTTTGTCAAAATTTTACTTCTATAGAAAAGTTTGTAAAAATTTTATTTCTATAAAAAATTTTGTCAAAATTTTTATTTCTATAGAAAATTTTGACAATACCTCATTTTTATAGAAAATTATTAAAAAATTTTATTTAAATAAAAATTTTGTCAAAATTTTATTTCTTTAGAAAATTTTTTCAAAATTGTATTTCTATAGAAAATTTTGTCACAATTTTATTTCTATAGAAAATTTTGTCAAAATTATATTTCTAAAGAAATTTTTATTAAATTTCATTTCTGTAGGAAATTTTGTCAAAATTTTATTTCTATAGAAAATGTTGTCAAAATTATATTTCTATAGAAAATTTTGTGAAAAGTTTATTTATATAGAAAATTTTGCCATAATTTTATTTCTAAAGACAATTTTATTAAAATTTCATTTTGTAAAAATTTAACATCTATATAAAATTTTATTTCTGTAGAAAATTTTGTAAAAATATTATTTGTATAGAAAATTTTGTCAAAATTTTATTTCTATAGAAAATTTTGTCAAAATTATATTTCTATAGAAAATTTTGTGAAAAGTTTATTTATATAAAAAATTTTGCCATAATTTTATTTCTAAAGGCAATTTTATTAAAATTTCATTTTGTAAAAATTTAACATCTATATAAAATTTTGTTAAAATTTTATTTCTATAAAAAATTTGACAAAGTTATAATTCTATAAACAATATTGTCAAAATTTTATTTCTATAGAAAATCTTGTCAAAATTTTATTTCTATAAAAAATTTTGTCAAAATTTTATTTCTATAGAAAATTTATATAGAAAATTTTGTCAAAATTTTATTTCTAAAGACAATTTTATTAAAATTTCATTTCTATAGAAAATTTTGTACAAAATTTTACATCTATATAAAATTTTATTTCTGTTATTATTAGTTAAGAAATATAGTAAAAAGAAATAGCTTTTAGTGTAAATTCAAACGTAGTGGCGAGCAAGTCACAACAGAACCACCAGTTTCAAAATGTAAATTTCATATTAGTTTTTGTAATATTTTAATATACAATTGTCTTTTTGTTTGATTAATTTGTGTAAATTTTTCCTTCTTTTGTTAAAGTGAATTTCCCTGAAGACGGACAACGATGGCGTTCGAAATATTGGAAAGAAAACAAAAATAAAACACTATAAAAAACTAAGATTTTATTTTGTTTTATTAGTACATGACCTCAAGCCTTACAAACTCTACAAATAATTATACTAAAAGGTCAACTATACAACAACGAAAAAAAAAAATTATTTCTATAGAAAATTTTGTCAACATTTTATTTCTATAGAAAATTTGACAAAGTTATATTTCTATAGACAATATTGTCAAAATATTATTTCTATAGAAAGTTTTGTCAAAATTTTATTTCTATAGAAAATTTTGTCAAGATTTTATTTCAATAGAAAATTTTTTCCAAATTTTATCTCTATAGAAAATTTTGTCAAAATTTTATTTCTATAGAAAATTTAGTTAAGATTTTATTCCTATAGAAGATTTTGTCAGAATTTTATTTCTAAAGACATGTTTGTCAACATTTTATTTCTATAGAAAATTTATCAAAATTTTGTTTCTATAGAAAAATTTGTCAAAATTTTATTTCTGTATAAAATGTATGAAGTACCTCTTACATGGAGAGGAATATTTTGCAAAATCTACCAATACATCCAGAATTCAACTAATCTACCAAACAGTAAAAAATCTACGTTTGGTAGAATTCTACCAACTGTTGCAACCGTGCTTCGAACGCCCAAAATTGCAAACTGAGAGGATAATACCTTTTTATACCCTCCACCATAGGATGGGTGGTATATTAACTTTGTCATTCCGTTTGTAACACATCGAAATATTGCTCTAAGACCCCATAAAGTATATATATTCTGGGTCGTGGTGAAATTCTGAGTCGATCTAAGCATGTCCGTCCGTCTGTTGAAATCACGCTAACTTCCGAACGAAACAAGCTATCGACTGGAAACTTGGCACAAGTAGTTGTTATTGATGTAGGTCGTATGGTATTGCAAATGGGCCATATCAGTCCACTTTTACGTATAGCCCCCATATAAACGGACCCTCAGATTTGGCTTGCGGAGCCTCAAAGCGAAGCAAATTTCATCCGATCCTGCAGAACTTTGGTACATGGTGTAGGTATATGGTCTCTAACAACCATGCAAAAATTGGTCCGCATCGGTGCATAATTATATATAGCCCCCATATAAACCGATCCCCAGATTTTGATTGCGGAGGCTCACAGAGAAGCAAATTTCATCCGATCCTGCTGAAATTTGGTACATGGTGTTGGTATATGGTCTCTAACAACCATGCAAAAATTGGTCCACATCGGTCCATAATTATATATAGCCCCCATATAAACCGATCCCCAGGTTTGGTTTGCGGAGCCTCAAAGAGGAGCAAATTTCATCCGATCCGGCTGAAATTTGGTACATAATGTAAGTATATGGTCTCTAATAACCATACAAAAATTGGTCCACATCGGTCCATAGGTTAGGTTAGGTTAGGTGGCAGCCCCATATATCATGCTTAATTAGACTATTCAGTCCATTGTGATACCACATTGGTGAACTTCTCTCTTATCACTGAGTGCTGCCCGATTCCATGTTAAGCTCAATGACAAGGGACCTCCTTTTTATAGCCGAGTCCGAACGGCGTTCCACATTGCAGTGAAACCATTTAGAGAAACTTTGAAATCCTCAGAAATGTCACCAGCATTACTGTGGTGGGATAATCCACCGCTGAAAAACTTTTTGGTGTTCGGTCGAAGCAGGAATCAAACCCTCGACCTTGTGTATTCAAGGCGGCCATGCTAACCATTGCACAACGGTGGCTCTCGGCATCGGTCCATAATTATATATAGCCCCATATAAACCGTTCTCCAGATTTGACCTCCGGAGCCTCTTGGAGGAGCAAAATTCATCCGATCTGGCTCAAATTTGGAACGTGGTGTTGGTATATGGCCGCTAACAGCCATACCAAAATTAGTCCATATCGGTCTATAGTTATATAGCCGATCTCCAATCACACAAAAATTGGTCCATATCGGTTCATAATTATGGTTGCTACTCGGGCCAAAAATAATCTACCAAAATTTTATTTCTATAGAAAATTTTGTCAAAATTTTATTTCTATAGAAAATTTTGTTCAAATTTTATTCGGTTCATAATCATGGTTGCTACTCGAGCCAAAACTAATCTACCAAAATTTTATTTCTATAGAAAATTTTGCTAAATTTTATTTCTATAGAAAATTTTGTCAAAATTTTATTTCTATGGAAAATTTTGTCAAAATTTTATTTCTATAGAAAATTATGTTAAAATTTTATTTCTATAGAAAATTTGTGTCAAAATTTTATTTCTATAGAAAATTTTGTTAAAATTTTATATCTAAATAAAATTTTTTCTGTTGAAAATTTTGTCAAAATTTTATTATACCCTCCACCATAGGATGGGGGTATATTAACTTTGTCATTCCGTTTGTAACACATCGAAATATTGCTCTAAGACCCCATAAAGTATATATATTCTGGGTCGTGGTGAAATTCTGAGTCGATCTGAGCATGTCCGTCCGTCCGTCCGTCTGTTGAAATCACGCTAACTTCCGAACGAAACAAGCTATCGACTTGAAACTTGGCACAAGTAGTTGTTATCGATGTAGGTCGGATGGTATTGAAAATGGGCCATATCGGTCCACTTTTACGTATAGCCCCCATGTAAAGAGCTGAAATTTGGTACATAGTGTTAGTATATGGTCTCTAACAACCATGCAAAAATTGGTTCATATCGGTCCACTTTTACGTATAGCCCCCATATAAACGGACCCCCAAATTTGGCTTGCGATTGCTCTAAGAGAAGCAAATTTCATCCGATCCGGCTGAAATTTGGTACATGGTGTTAGTATATGGTCTCTAACAACCATGCAAAAATTGGTCCATATCTGTCCACTTTTACGTGTAGCCCCCATATAAACGGACCCCCAAAATTTGGCTTGCGATTGCTCTAAGGAAGCAAATTTTATCCGATCCGGCTGAAATTTGGTACATGGAGTTGGTATATGGTCTCTAACAATCATGCAAAAATTGGTCCACATTGGTACATAATTATATAGCCCCCATATAAACCGATCCCCAGATTTGGCTTTCGGAGCCTCAAAGAGAAGCAAATTTCATCCGATCCGGCTGAAATTCGGTACATGATCTTGGAATATGGTCTCTAACAACCATGCAAAAATTGGTCCACATCGGTCCATAATTATATATAGCCCCCATATAAACCGATTCCCCGATTTGGCTTGCGGAGCCTCTAAGAGGAGCAAAATTCATCCGATCCGGTTGAAATTTGGTACGTGGTGTTAGTATATGGTCTCTAACAACCGTGCAAGAATTGGTCCATATCGGTCTATAATTATATATAGCCCCCATAAAAATCGATCCTCAGATTAGTCCTCCGGAACCTCTTGGAGGAGCAAAATTCATCCGATCCGGTTGAAATTTGGAACATGGTGTTAGAATGTAGTCTCTAACAAACACGCAAGAATTGGTCCATATCGGTCCATATATAAACCGTTTCCCAGATTTGATCTCCGGAGCCTCTTGGAGGAGCAAAATTCAACCGATCCGGTTGAAATTTGCAACGTGGTGTTAGTATAAGGCCGCTAATAACCATTGGTCCATATCGGTCTATAGTTATATATAGCCGATCCCCAATCACACAAAAATTGGTCCATATCGGTTCATGGTCCATAATCATGGTTGCCACTCGAGCCAAAAATAATCTACCAAAATTTTATTTTTATAGAAAACATTGTCAAAATGTTATTTCTATAGCAAATTTTGTCAAAATTTTATTTCTATAGAAAATTTTGTCAAAATTTTATTTCTATAGAAAATTTTGACAAAATTTTATTTCTATAGAAAATTTTGTCAAAAATTTATTTCTTTAGAAAATTTTTTCCAAATTTTATTTCTATAGAAAATTTTGTCAAAATTTTACTTCTTTAGAAAATGTTGTCAAAATTTGTCAAAATTGTATTTCTATAGAAACTTTAAAATTAATTATATACGTATTTAATCGGCTTAATCTACGCAGTCCATGGTGGAGGGTATATAAGTTTCGGCCTGGCCGAACTTACGGCCGTATATACTTGTTTGATTTAGTATATATGGACTTACATACAATTTAGAAGACGGTGTTAGGAGGTTTTAAGATACCTTGCCATCGGCAAGCGTTACCGCAACTTAAGTAATTCGATTGTGGATGGCAGTGTTTAGAAGAAGTTTCTACGCAATCCATGGTGGAGGGTACATAAGCTTCGGCCTGGCCGAACTTACGGCCGTATATACTTGTTTTGTTTAAAGCAAAATTATTCCCAAAAAATAAGCTTCTGGGGCCATATATGGTAAGTGCAAATCGGATGAATGATATATATGGAAGCTATATCTAAATTTGATCCGATGTCTTTCAAACCCAATAAGGTTCTATTCTGACCCATAACACATATTTGTACCAAATTTGAACCCAGACTCACGGACAAACCGGCGGATAAGACTACATCGACTTAGGTACCGGTTCTGAGCATTATTGCCAAAGACACCATGTGTGTATCTCGCCTCCTTCTGGGTTTTAAAAACATAAAAACTAATCTACTGTTTCAAAGTGTTGCACATGGTATAATTATGCTATGCTATTCCAAACCATATCCCATTCTAACACATCTTATTTATAACCAATTTCAATATTTCATCTATACAGTGTACATTAAGCTTAGAAAACAGAACCTTTCAAAATCTCCCAACAAAGCAGTGTAACAAATCCAAAGTGGTCAGGTCAAAATTCTCAACATCACAAAAGACTGCATTCATGTTGGTCCTAAGCCAAAAGTATCTACTTCGTTCACATTATGTAAGGAATATAAGTCCGAGACATGCATTCAATGAAACTGAAACAGATGTACAAACGAAGAAGAAAACAGAGGAGTATCAGAAAAAAAACAGATATCACCAAGAAGATTACAATGGAATAACATATAGATTTCAAGGATATTACTTGAACTTATCTTTAATTGAATTTAACCACAAACACAAACATTAGTTCTTTACCAATACAACAGCAGCAGCAGCAACAGCAGCAAACAAATCAAACCGGAAATTTGCTACAAACACACAACAATCCATTTGAACGAACACAAGTACACGTTACATATATAGCCATACCTACCTATGATAACCATGATTTGTTTTTGTTTTTACCTCAAGGGGGTTTAGGAATGTTAAAGAAAAATCGATTCCTAGAAATAAAAGATTCACATGCAATTGAAGAACAAAAGAGGAAATATAAATTCAAATAAATAAATTTGAAAAATTTCCTTTTGTGGTAATCGAAACTTTATTATTATTATTATTTCTTTTTGTTCTAGATCAGTACAGTGTAAACATTTCTTTGGTGCTCATGTATTTGCTTATTCTTACAAAGATAGTGATAGTCAAATTATGAAGCAAGTATGGAAAATTTTAGTTAGCGTCGTTAACACCAAAACCGGAAGAGGGATCACTCTTCACAACGACAATGCGAGCTCTCACATATCGGCTCAAACAACTGCCTTTTTGAGCAATCAAAACATCGATCCGTATCATCCGCTGTATAGTACTGAGTTGCCACCGACAGACTTTTTTTGTGGCCCTGTATTTACTTACGTTCAGGTCAACGTTGAGAAGTCAAAGTTTTTCGACACCTGAAGAAGCGGTGATACGTTCAGAATGCATGTCTTGAAGATACTTCGATAATTGGTTCAAACGCATGCAAAAGTGTATGGGTCTAAATGGAGAATATTTTGAAAAACAAATTTCCATGGTTAATATGTTGTTCTCTAATTACGAAATATAAAAGGCAACACTCGTAACAGTTCGAACATTTTCCAACTGATTCTAAAATTTCATGTATAACATATCCCACATTTTTTGCTTTTGAATAATAAAATTCATGGTCATGGCTAGAGCTAGAGCATTTTTCATCAGCTTCGACTCCGACTCCGGGTAATATAACTAAATCTCAGTTTAATACCACTAATTTGTAGTTCTACTGTGGGGGGTACCGTATGTTAAATGGATCGATATAAATTATCGTACACGCAAAAAAATAATTCTTTCCTCCCAAACGAAATTTTAGACAAACAAAGTTCGTTTCTCATTTGCGTTTCGCTGTAATATACGGCCGTAAGTTCGGCTAGGCCGAATCTTATGTACCCTCCACCATGGGTTGCGTATAAATTTCTACTAAAGACTGTCATCCACAATCGAATTACTTGGGTTGCGGTAACACTTGCCGATGGCAACGTATCTTAAAACTTCCTAGCGTCTTGTAAATGGTAAGTTAGTCCATACGGGGTATATATTAAACTAAAAAAAAACGCCGATTAAATACGTATGTAATTTAATTTGACAAAATTTTATATAGGTATAAAATTTTGAAAAAATTTTCTATATAAATAAACTTTGACAAAATTTTCTATAGAAATACAGTTTTGAGAAAATTTTCTATAGAAATAAAATTTTGACAAAATTTTCTATATAAATAAATTTTGACAAAATTTTCCATGGACACAAAATTTTAGCAAAATTTTCTATAGACACAAAGTTTTCTATAGAATTAAAATATTGACAAAATTTTCTATGGAAATAAAATTTCGACAAAATTTTCTATAAAAGTAAAATCTTGACAAAATTTTCTATAGACATAAAATGTTGACAAAATTTTCTATAGTAATAACATTTTGACAAAAATTTCTATAGATATAAAATATTGGTAAATTATTTTTGGCTCGAGTGGCAACCATGATTATGAACCGATATGGACCAATTATTGTATGATTGCGGATCGGCTATATATAATTATAGCCCAATATGGATCAATTTTGGCATGGATGTTAGCGGCCATATACTAGCGCAATGTACCTAATTTCAACCGAATCGGATAAATTTTGCTTCTCTAAGAGGATCCTGAGGTCAAATTTGGGGATCGGTTTATATGGGGGCTATATATTTTTATGGACCGATATGGACCAATTTTTGCATGGTTATTAGAGACCATGTACTAAAACCACGCACCAAATGTAAAACGGATCGGATAAATTTTGCTCTTCCAAGGGGTCCAGAGGTAAAATTTGGGAATCGGTTTATATGGGGGCTATATATAATTATGGACCGATATGGACAAATTTTTGCGTGGTTGTTAGAGACCATATACTAACACCACGTACCAAATTTTAAACGGATTGAATAAATGTTGTTGCCCCAAGGGGCTCCAGAGGTCAAATCTGGGGATCGGCCTATACATAATTAGGAACCGATATGAACCAAGTTTTGCATGACTGTTAAGGACCGCATACTAGCACCACGTACCAAGTTTCAACCGGATCGGATGAAATTAGCTTCTCTAAGAGGCTCCGCAAGCCAAATCTGGGGGTCAGTTTATATGGGGGATATACGTAAAAGTGGTCCGATATGTCCCGTTTGCAATAACATCCGACCTACATCAATAACAACTAACATACTTATGCTAAGTTTCAATTCGATAGCTTGTTTCGAAGTTAGCGTGATTTCAACAGACGGACGGACGGACATGCTTAGATCAACTCAAAATTTCACCACGACCCAGAATATATATACTTTATCGGGTCTTAGAAAAATATTTCGATGTGTTACAAACGGAATGACAAAGTTAATATACCCCCCATGAAATTGTGAGAACATTTTCTGTAGAAATAAAATTTTGGGAAAATTTTCTATAGAATTATAATTTTGACTAAATTATTTATAGAAATAAAATTTTGACAAAAATTTGTATAGAAATACAAGTTTGAAAAATTTATCTATAGAAACAAAAATTTGAAAAAAAATTCATTAGAAATAAAGTTTTGAAAAAATAAAATTTTGAGAAAATTCTCTATAGAAATAAAATTTTGACCAAAATATCCTAGAAATAAAATTTTAGCAAATTTTTCTATAGAAATAAAATTTTTAAAATAAGTTTTATATAGTAACATAAATAAAATTTTGCAAATTTTTCTATAAGAATAAAACTTGTGTTTCCTGGGTTTTTATCTTTTTCTTTCCAGTAAATGTTTTTCTATTAAATGTCAATATCAAGCTTAAAAAAATATTGACATTTATAGAAAAACAATTTTGCAAAATTTTCTATAGAAATAAGCTTTGGTCTAAATTTTCTATAGAAATAAAATTTGGACTAAATTTTTTATAGAAATAAAATGCTGCAAGTAGAGGATGCTGATGAGGAATGTGGTAATTCCGGAACGTGCGTCCATCCAACCATCTTGCAGTCTATAGAGCTTTGCCCAAATAAATTTGACAAACATTCTTTTCCTCTGTTGGTTAAGCTACACTTGTAGTTTAGTCAATGCATGGTTTTAAGCTGAAATCAAAAAACAACAACAATGATTAAAGGAAAAAAACTAACAATAACAAAACAAAACGAAATAAAATTTTGGCAAAATTTTCTATAGAAATATAATTTTTACAAAATTTTCTATAGAAATAAAATTTTGACAAAAATATCTACAGCAATAAATTTCTGACAAAATTGTCTATAAAAATAAAATTTTGACAAAATTTTCTATAAAACTAAAATTTTGACAAAATTTTCTATAGTAATAAATTTTTTAAAGAATTTTTTGCTAATATTCGACATATGTATTTAGGTAACATATATTGTCTTAAAATAAAATTTAAAAAAAAAATTTAATGGATTGTTGAAATCGATTCAACCTATCTGCTAGTCTAACATTCTAGGAAACAAAAATGACCCACGTAATTGGAAGTTGCTTTTCATTTACAGTTATACCATACATTGATTGAATGAATAACGGGAATAATGGGAACTAATTTGTGTAAAACCTTTTTAAGTTACAAAAATGTGAAGTGTTTTAAAAAATTTAGTTTAGCCGGAGTCGGAAAATTTTTACGACTCCGACACCAGCAAAATCTTCAGACTCCGACTCCACTCCACAGCCCTGGTCATGGTCAGTGGTCCTCGATCTTTTACTATATTTACATTGATCTTCTATGGAAAAGGAACTCAACATTTCAAAGGCAATTGAAAAATGTTACTTGGCTTGCAGTTTCCTTAATTCCCTTCCAAATTCAAAAACCAAATCTCAGCCATTAACGAAACCAGTTGACCCAATGTCTAACATTATTAGCCCATCACAATACTCACGTACTTAGTGGCCATAGCCAATGGCATGTTATTTAAAAAGTCTAAACTTTTAGACTGTTTTAGCTTTCGATTTACTTGAGGCAATTTGCCTTTATTGTTTTTTTGCTTATTTTACATCTTATACAAGTCGTTGCTTTTAAATTCACATGACCCTTTTCAAATCCAAATGAATTGGGATGAGGCGGTGGCTACACAGCAGCACCTACCTACTGGTTGGCCACAGGGAAATGCGTTGAGCAGTTTTATGGTTTAGATTTCTTTTTTCGTAGTTTTCCGACTAGTGCTTCTTTTCTTGTGGCAGATTTATGTTGAACTGAATCAGCTCTTTGTTACCATATTTCGCTCATTCATTCGCATACATCTTTTTTGACGGCATCCACGATTTTAGTTTTTCTTTTTATTTTAGCTTGCAGTTTACTTTTAGTAAAAGTCCATAAGAGATGAAATGGAACACAGTGTGATTGAATTCACAAGGAAATGTTTGAAAAAAAATTTGCAGAACTTTTATGAAAAACCAAAATCAAACGAAATAATGTTGGGGTCTAAATTAAGACTTTTAGTCACCGTGATGCAATGCCCGCCTTCCATACAAAGGGTCAGGGGTTGACTCCCAGTTTGGATTATCCACTCCTTAAAATTTGGTTTTTTTTGCTTTGATTTCAGCTAAAAACCATGTGCTGGATAAACTACAAGAGTAGCTTGAACTACAGAGGAAAACTATATTTGTCAAATTTATTTGGGCAAAAACCTATAGACAGCAAGATGGTTGGACGGACGGCCATTTCGGAATTGCCACATTCCTGATCAGCAACCTCTACTTGCAGTGAAACTATCAACAAATTGTCACAACAAATTCAAAGTGTTTCAAAGCTTATCTAAGTGGAATACTGTTCGGACTCGGCTATAAAAAGGAGGTCTTTCATCATTTAGCTAAACATCGATTTTGACAGCACTCATTACATTACAATTGACTGGTATTTGTGGAAATCGATTCAAAACGACCAAACAATTATTTTAAAGAAATTGTCGAGATGTTGGTTTTGAATTGTTAGAAATTGCAATGAAAATATTTTCAAAGTATTTCCCAGATTATATGTATTTACTTGATCCTTTGGAATGCTTTACAGAGATATTGCCTACCAGATATATTGATTTTGGACCACATGCTAACGTGAAATTTGATAGAGAGCGTTAGGTAGGTTAGGTTAGGTTAAAGTGGCAGCCCGATTAAGATTCAGGCTCACTTAGTCTATTCAGTCCATTGTGATACCACATTAGAGGGCGTGCTTTCGGCACAAGGAAAATGTAGACAAAAATTTCCGTAAAAGTAAAATTTTGACACCATTTTTTATAAAAATAAAATTTTGAAAAAATTTTCTATAAATATAAAATTTTGACAAAATTTCCTATAATAATAAAATGTTGACAAAATTTTCTATAAAAACAAAAAATTCAATAAAAATAATTTTTTTTATAAAATTAAATTTTCTATGAAAATAAAATTTCGACACAATTATCTCTAAGAACAAAATTTGAAAAAAAATCTATAAAAATAAAATGTTGACAAAATGTTCTATAAAAATAAAATTTTGACAAAATTTTCTATAAAAATAAAATTTTGACAAAATTTTCTATAAAAACAAAATTTACTATAAAAATAAAATTTTCACAACATTTTCTATAAAAATAAAATTTTCTATAATAACAAATTTTGACAAAATTTTCTTTCAAAATTAAATTTTGCCCAAATTTCAAAAAATTTTCTTTAGAAACAAAATTTTTGTATAAAAATACAATTTTCACAAAATTTAATATAAAAATAAAATTTTCACAAAATTTTCAATAAAAATAAATTTTGACAAATGTATCTATAAAAATGAAACTTTCACAAAATTTTATATAAAAATAAAATTTTCACTAAATTTTCTATAAAAAAAAAATTCACAACATTTTATATAAAAATAAATGTTTGACTAGATAAAATTTTCACAAAATTTTATATAAAAATAAATTTTTGACTAGATAAAATTTTCACAAAATTTTATATAAAAATAAATTTTTGACTAGATAAAATTTTCACAAAATTTTATATAAAAATAAAATTTTGACAAAGCTTTATTTGAAAATAAAAGTTTGACAAAATTGCCTATAAAAATAAAATTTTGAGAAAATTTTCTATAAAACTAAAATTTTGACATTTTCTATAAAAATAAAATTTCGACAAAATTTTCTATAAAAATAAAATTTTGACAAAATTTCTATAAAAACAAAATTTTGACAAAATTTTCTATAAAAATAAAATATTCAATAAAAATAAAATTTTTTATAAAATTAAATTTTCTATACAATTAAAATTTTGACACAATTATAAAATGTTGACAAAATGTTCTATAAAAATAAAATTTTGACAAAATTTTCTATAAAATTAAAATTTTGACAAAATTTCCTATAAAAATAAAATTTTGAAAAAAATTCCTATAAAAATAAAATTTTGAAAAAATTTTCTATAAAAATAAAATTTTCACAAAATTTACTATAAAAATAAAATTTGCACAAAATTTTCTATAAAAATAAAATTTTGGCAAAATTTTCTATAATAACAAATTTTGACAAAATTTTCTTTCAAAATTAAATTTTGCCCAAATTTCATACAATTTTATATAAAAATAAAATTTTGACAAAATTTTCTATAAAAATAAAATTTTAACAAAATTTTCTATAAAATTAAAATTTTGACAAAATTTCCTATAAAAATAAAATTTTGAAAAAATTTCCTATAAAAATAAAATTTTGAAAAAACTTTCGATAGAAAGACAAAATTTACTATAAAAATGGAATTTTCACGAAATTTACTATAAAAATAAAATTTACACAAAACTTTATACAAAAATAAAATTTTGGCAAAATTTTCAATAATAACAAATTTTGACAAAATTTTCTTTCAAAATTAAATTTTGCCCAAATTTCACAAAATTTTTTATAAAAATAAAATTTTGATAAAATTTTGTATAAAAGTAAAATTTTTACAAAATTTTATATAAAAAAAATAAAATTTTCACAAAATTTTATAAGAAATAAAGTTTTGACAAATGTATCTATAAAAATAATTTTTTGGCAAAGGTATCTAAAAAAATAAAACTCTCACAAAATTTTATATAAAAATAAATGTTCTCTAAATTTTCTATAAAAATAAAATTTTCACATAATTTTATATAAAAATAAATTTTTGACAAAGCTTTATATAAGAATAAAATTTTCGCAAAATTTTATATAAAAATAAAATTTTGACAAAGCTTTATATAAAAAAAAAATTTTCACAAAATTTTCTATAAAAATAAAATTTTGACAAAATTTTCTATAAAATTTTTTTTTAAAAAATTTTCAATACAAATAAAATTTTGAAAAAAATGTCTATAGAAATAAATTTTTTACAAAATTATAAAAATATAATTCAAGGTATATTTATACACCCAAATAAATTGTCGCTGGTAGGAGTGGTCATAGAATAATAAACAAACTTATAAAATAAAATAATAAATCGTTTCATTCGAAGTAACATATTTTCATAATAACCAGAAAATTTTGATCAAAAACAGCAAAAAATTTTTTCAATACCTCCGAAACGACCGACGGTCGCTTCCCGCTTGTATTCATCGATCATGGAGTCAATATAAATGCCGAATATGGGGAGAGGAACACGTCCTAAAGACAGTATTTATTAAGACAGGCCAGACAAATATTTTGGCTGTAGAGTACAGACAATAGCACTTAGCACATGTCAACCAGGAATGACGTAAAAAGGAGGTACCTCGCATTATTTCTACCACAAAACGCCCGCCAAAATCTCGGTATCTCAATCCGTTAGTCTTATACGCCTGGAGCATTTTAAAGAGTAAGGTTAGCACTAAGAACTGCCAAAATGTCAATATTTTCAATTTCAATTTCGGTTTAAGTGGGCCAAACTAACGCAAAGCCACTTTTGCGTATAATGGCTTTGCTGGTATTTGTTCGTTATTGGAAGCAAATCACTGTGTAAGGCTTGGACGTTGTCGTTTGCCGCAATAGCATTAAACACACAAAACTTTGCCTCAAGTTATGTCCCTCTCTTTAGTTTCGGCTCACACTTCTTATCCTTGCCACTATCCTTGTTTGTGTGTGTAAGTAGATGAGTGCACAATTTTACTCTGCTTGAAATTGGCTTTAGTACGTTCATCTGACTGTTTGTTCAGGACTAGAATGAAAGGCTAAGTTTCTTTACTGTTTGGCCATGTTATTCCGCTATACTTTTGGTAGCTTGTGACTGGTGTCGCGTTCGTAGCACTATTGTCTTGATGGCTATACTCTTAGATTTTTCCCGGCCGGCATGTACACATTATGAGTCTGTGGTCCTAAGCACATTGCTTTTAGGTCTTACGGCATTAGACACACAAAAGAGCTCAACTTAAACCAATTAAAAAAGGTAATAAGGTTAACGAAGAAAATATTTCAAATGAAAAGCGGGCTTTTTTCTATTTCTTACATATTCCATATTTTGCTGTTGTCGTTTATGGCTACACAACGTTTTACTTTTAATAATTGATGACTGTTTTAGGCAAAAAAAAGTTTTCACAATTTTGTTCAACACTAAAATGGGTTAAATATTAAATTAAGGTATGATGTTATTTTTTGGTGGCGGTTCCTGTGATTTGGTTATGTGATGGATAGAAACCATTTTTAAAATTTGGCCTATAGCAGTTTTTGTAGAAATTTTAAATTTTAATAAATAGCTCACAAAATTAAAGATTGTTCCGAAGGTATTTTACTATGAAAAAAGTATATGGATATGTCTCTACGGAAAATGTGTACAAATTGCCAACGACATACTTATTTCAGGAGTACCGATGCTCCAGTTTATCGCAGTTTTTAATTTTCAAACAAATTAGTAATTTCTATACTCTCTTGATATTAACATCTAACCGGATCTACATATTTACTGAAATTCAATAACGAGAATAATTTATTGTTCACCATATTCCTAATGCTTTTCCTCCCTGGTGCGATTCGGATGCTCAAAATAAAACAGGTTCTTATGAGGTTATCGAAGACTGGTTCATGAAGACCTGTCTATAGGTTCGTCCTTCAAAACTGTCCTTGAATGTGACATTTGGAATAAGTCGAAATCGTATTCAGAATGACACGTCAAAATTTTATTTATATAGAAAATTTTGTCTAAATATGATTTCTATAATATTTTATGACAAACATTTTCTGTAGAAAATTTTGCGTAATTTTATTTCTAAAAAAATTTTATCAAAATTTTATTTCTATAGAAAATTTTGACAAATTTTTGTTTCTATAGAAAATTTTGTCAAAATATCATTCCTATTTCTTGTTGATTATCGTTGACCTTTTTAATAATTTTTATTCATATAAAAAAATTTGTCAAAATTTCATTTCTATGGAAAATTTTGTCAAAATTTTATATCTATAGAAAATTTTGTCAAAATTTTATTTCTATAGAAATATTTTTCAAAATTATCTTTCTATAGAAAATTTTTCAAAATTTAATTTCCATGGAAAATTTTGTCAAAATTTAATTTCTACTTGTCAAAATTTTATTTCTACAAAAAATTTTATCAAAATTTTATTTCTATAGAAAATTTTGTCAAAATTGTATTTCAATAGAAAATCTTGTCAAAATTGTATACTTTTGTCACAGTTTGGTCTCCATAAGAATTTTTTGACAAAATTTAATTTTTGTAATTATTTTTTGACAAATTTCTATTTTTATAGAAAATATTGTATTTCAATAGAAAATCTTGTCAAAATTGTATACTTTTGTTAAATTTGGCCTCCATAAGAACTTTTTGGCAAAATTTAATTTTAGTAATTATTTTTTGACAAATTTCTATTTTTATAGAAAATATTTTCAAAATTTTATTTCTTTCGAAAATGTTCTAAAATTTTATTTATATAGAAAATGTTGTCAAAATTTTATTTCAATAGAAAATTTTATCAACATTTTATTCCTATAAAAATTTTATTTCTGTAAAAATTTTTGACAACATTTTATTTATATAGAAAATTTTAACAAAATATGATTTCAATAGCATATTATGAGACATTTTCTGTAGAAAATTTTGCGTAATTTTATTTCTAAAAAAATTTTATCAAAATTTTATTTCTATAGAAAACTTTGTCAAAGTATTATTCCTATAGAAAATTTTGTCAAAATTTTATTTGTATAGAAAATTTTTTCAAAGTGTTATATCTATAGAAAATTTTGTTAAAATTTTATTTATTGTTGTTTTTGATCTCAGCTTAAAACCATGCATTGACTAAACTACAAGTGTAGCTTAACCAACAGAGGAAAAGTATGCTTGTCAAATTTATTTGGGCAAAGCCCTATAGACTGCAAGATGGTTGGATGTACAGCTGTTTCGGAATTACAACATTCCTCATCAGCATCCTCTACTTGCAGCAAAACTATCAACCAATTATCATAATAAATTCGGGTAATTCACTCAACCCAAAGTGAACTACACTTGAACCTCCCGAAAACGGTATGCTGGCAAATTTGTTTAGGCAGTAGCCGACTATCAAACCCTTTTTCGGGAGGTTCAAGTGTGGTTCACTTTTAGGTTTAGTGAACTGCCTGAATTTATTTTGATAATTGGTTGATAGTTTTGCTGCAAGTAGAGGATGCTGATGAGGAATGTGGTAATTCCGAAACGTGCGTCCATCCAACCATCTTGCAGTCTATAGGGCTTTGCCCAAATAAATTTGACAAACATTCTTTTCCTCTGTTGGTTAAGCTACACTTGTAGTTTAGTCAATGCATGGTTTTAATCTGAAATCAAAAACAACAACAAAATTTTTTTCTACAGAACTTTTTTTCAAAATTAATTTCTATGGAAAATTTTTTCAAAATTTGATTTCTATAGAAAATTTTGTCAAAATTTCATTTTTATAGAACTTTTTGTCCAAATTTTATTTCTACTTATCAAAATTCTATTTTTATAAAAAATTTTGTCAAAATTTTATTTCTATAGAAAATTTTGTCAGAATTGTATTTCAAAAGAAAATCTTGTCAAAGTTATATATCTAAAATTTTTTTTTTCAAAATTTGGTCTCTATAAAAATTTTTGACAAAATTTAATTTTTTTTGACAAAATTCTGTTTTTATAGAAAATGTTATCAATATTTTATTTCTATAGAAAATTTTGTCAAAATTTTATTTCTATAAAAATTGTTGACAAAATTTTATTGCTATAGAAAAGTTTGTCAAAATTGTATTTCAATAGAAAATCTTGCCAAAATTTTCTTTCTATTTAAATTTTGTCAAAATTTTATTTCTATAGATAAACTTATTTCTATTGACAATTTTGTCAACATTTTATATCTATAGAAAATTTTGTCAATTTTGTTTATTTCTATAAAAATTTTGACAAAATTTTATTGCTATAGAAAAGTTTGTCAAAATTGTATTTCAATAGAAAATCTTGTCAAAATTTTATTTCTATTTAAATTTTGTCAAAATTTTATTTCTATAGATAAACTTATTTCTATTGACAATTTTGTCAACATTTTATATCTATAGAAAATTTTGTCAATTTTGTTTATTTCTATAAAAATTTTGACAAAATTTTATTGCTAGAGAAAAGTTTGTCAAAATGGTATTTCAATAGAAAATCTTGTTAAAATTTTATTTCTATTTAAATTTTGTCAAAATTTTATTTGTATAGACAAACTTATTTCTATTGACAATTTTGTCGAAATTTTATATCTAAAGAAAATTTTGTCAACATTTTATATCTATATAAAATTTTGTCAACAATTTATTTCTTTAGAAAATTTTGTCAAAATTTTATTTCGTTACAAAATTTTGTCAAAATTTTATTTCTATAAGAAATTTTGCCAAAATTTTATTTCTATAGAAAAATTTGTCAACATTTTATTTCTATAGAAAATTTTGTCAACATTTTATTTCTATAGAAAATTTTTTCAACATTTTATGCCTAATTTTTTTTTTTCAAAATTTTGTTTTTATATTTTTATATAACATATCAGTCACCAAGTATATAATGTGAAAGAAAGATGCCCTTAGATTACCTTCAACAAAAGACATATCATAAAGCTCACATTTATTTAATCAACCTAAGGAATTGCCCATATCGTGCAGAAAAAGAAGATACTAACTACATCTCTTGTTTATATTAACATCATCAAATTGTGTATCAACATGCGAAGAACAAATATTACACGTCAAGGCATTGTAAGAGTGGATATAAGAAGCACAATATCAGATGTCGATAAGTTGTATGTTTACTACATTCATATACTACATGTGTACAGAGTAAGAGCGAGAGGGAACACAAATTTACTCATAGCAAGAAAAACAACAAAACAAAACTTCCACATTATCAACGAACATAATATCAAAAACTACTATAGCATGCATTGTTGATACTATGAGTATGGAACAGAGAGAGAGAGATAGTATAGGAGAAATTGTTTCAATTTTGAGGACTTCTTTTTTTTGCATCATGCGATGATGATATTGTAAGTAAATACACTTAAAGGGATTATTTATGAAAACACACATAACTACAACACATGCTTACCCTCTTTGGAGAACACACTCGCTCGAGAGCACAACTATGGGCAAATTTACATACAACTACTTCGACTACTACTATTACTAATAGGCCCAATGTAAGAATCTTACTACATGAATACGTAAATGCTTATCGACATCAACATTAATATCGACAACAACAACAAGAAGAAGATATCGTCATTACCACCATTATCATTATCACCAGAATAATCGACATTAACATCATCACTATCATCATCTCCCTTGTCATAATTTAAGCCAATTAAATGATAGGTTTATGCGTGCTAACAAGTGAATGCATACAAGTTCTTATGTGTTTATGTGCACAGCACTGTGGGTGTTTTTATACACAGCTATGAGTATGTGTGTATATTCGTACATATATATGAGTGAAAAGTTTCACGCTTGCTTGTGGATGAGCTTAAGAATCTTCACGAATCTGTAAATATTTCCATATGAATTAATATTGTGTGCATATTAATAATGGAACAGAGAGAGAGAGAGAAAATAGTTTTATAATTACAATATTTGAATATCCATAAAAACTAAAAGTAAAATTCATGCAATAGCACGAATTTTTATATTACTTTCATTTTACAATGATAGTATGGCTAATGGTGTGGTATACCTGTTAGCTTTGGCTATCCTTAAAAGATATTTTCCTCAAGGAAAAGAAGATGTTTCATATTAAAGTATTCTCTCGAATGTGGTATATAAAAGCACTGATAAAAACTGTGTAGTAGTTAACCTAATGGTAACGGGTTATTTGTATCAAATTCAAATTCTAAATAACCAGCAGGAAAAAGCAACGGCCCTATTTAACCCTTCGTTGCATGACATTGCATATATGCAATGTTAGTTTCTTGCCTGTCTAGCTCCAATTCTTTTACATATTTTACCATATTTTTTTTTTTTGTTATTCACATTTTGGAAGCCGTAGATTATATTTGATAAAGATTTTGTGCAGTATCGTAACAATTTCATTTAAATAAAGCGAAATTAAAATAAGCATTTTGAGTACCTCAAAAAATTTAATTTATTTGTTTTAATATTATGAAACTATCTTAAAATTTTTTTAAATGTAAATATAAAATGAAAAGTTTACTCTATTCTAAACTACGTAGCGTATAGTTTTATAATACAAATTATATTTACAAGAGCTCTACAATGAATGATATCATATCTGCAATTTCATGCGTTTGAGCCGATATGAACTGTCATTGCATATATGCCATATAATTGCATATGTGCAATATCATGCATTCAATCAATTTTTATTACTACTAGGACACTTAGCGACGAATATGAATATAAAGCCGAGTATTTTGATGATGACGGAGATTTAAACACCGATTTTGATATAAATCGAGGTCGTAGAAGAAGATTCGAGTTGGTCCTTGGCCTAAATCGTTGGAGAATCGTATAACATACAAGCTGCTGGGTTGTAATTGTTACACGTATATCATCGTGATATATTGGTTAAATGGGTTCACATTTTTTTGCGGTGGTCTATCCCCTGTCAATTTTAGTTGTTTAAAAGCTTCCTCATGGTGAAAGATCGTTCGAACTCGGCTATAGAGCTTAATATTGAATCGAACTGCACTCAGTGATAAACAGAAGGTCAATATTGTGGTATCATAATTAACTGAAAAGTCTAAGTGAAAATGAGTTTTGGTTCGCCATCATACCTAAGTAAAAACGAGAGTCCAGGTTTCCGTGTATCATATAAGCTGGCATATACCAAAACCAGTTTTCAGCTTGTGGTACGCTCCAACTTCTTTGTTCCATCATACCGATACATATAAGATATGGCGGTTTCTTTATCTTGTAAAAGCGTAGCATTTGACATAAACAGAGTTCCAAAGTCTCTTTTTCGTCAAAATATGACTGCATACACAAGCATCCGCTGTTCTTACTCGGCACAGATGTGTCTCCAACTCTAGGTATCCGGTTATGATTGATATGACGTTTCTGTTCCTCTTTTCTTTAGTTCTCCAGCCTTTTTCCTGTTTTGGTCACCCCCTAGAAGTTTCGTCGCCCCTACGACCATTGCACTGTTCCACGTGGAATAGTTTAGCGTAGCCCTGCTAACGGTCTCGCATCTATGGGATTGCGTTCTCCAAGTTCACTTCCCTTTGTGTTAAATGCAAAACTGGGGAACTCTGTGCATCAAAAAAGACAGAAATTATTTAGAATACCAAGAGTTTGACTTGTAATATTGCACCCAGAGAAGGAATATGATCACCTCAAACATGTTTCAGAAGTAAAATGTTAGTTTTCGATGGGGAACATGTAACATGTTTGACGCAACCATGGTATCTGATTTTGGTAAACATTTTATGTTTGGCGAGAAAACAATTTTTTTTAGTAAAAATGTTCCATTTTCCCCATCCAGCAATAAAATTTTTCACTCAAACGCATGAAATTGATCTCATCACTTTTCTCCTCTACCTGTGATGTATAGAGATAACAACGTGGACTAAAGGAATTGATTATCTGCATGAAATTGCATATATGCAATGTTACGTAACTTTTGCTTCAGTGATCAGAATCGAACGAAAATTGGTTTACGGTATCATAACTCCATATACAACAATTCTAACATACCAAAAAATTTTTATCCTTGCTCAAATTAAATCATGCAACGAAGGGTTAACAAGCAGTTGTCATGCCACAAAATAAACAAACTGTGTTTTACAATAAATTCACCCCTCTCATTTCCACTCAAAGAACTTGTATTTACAAGATGTGATCCTATTACCAGAAATTATTGCCTGGTCCCTTCAAAATACATTGTCTTATGATGTTTTGGAAAAAAATAAAATTTTTGTTTTGCTATTTTTATATAATAAGTGTGCCATTCCGTTTTTAACATATCGAATTATCGATATTCGACTATCTAAAGTAAATGATGATTTTTTAGTTATTACCGTTTTGGCAACACTGCTTTCAACAGCTAACAAATGTTTCGTGTTTTATTTTTCTGACAAACATTTTCAGTTTGGTCTATAATTTAGCCATGAATCGTCCTACAAACGAAAATGAAGCCGCCGCAGAATATGCCGATTGATCATAAATAAGCAGAATTTTCGATTTTGGAGTGAAGGTCAGCCAGAAACATTGAAAAAGCTGCCAATGGATTGAGAAAAAGTTACATAGAATGGTGACATCATTTGATCGAACTTCTTCAAAGAAGGTCGTGATATCGATTCAATTAAAGATTAAATATACAGAGTATCTTTCGTCAGAAAAAATCTAAGACGATACAACTGTGTCCGACTGCCCTTTTTTATCAGCACGATCCGTCTCTGGAATCAACTCCCTATTGAGCTGTAATTAATAACCAATACACAACGATTCAAGATGAATATTCTGGAATATTATTCAACCGTGTGAAATACTTTAGTACGGGAGAAGCTAAATTTTTTCACACTAATATAATATATTTTAGAATATTTTTATTTATTTATACTTATATGTTATTTTACTTTAATTATAATTGTAATTTAAGTAAATACATATTAATAAAAATTTTATAATAATCTAACCACGTAAGTCCAGTACTACAATTCATAAGATTAAATCTTGTTGTACTGGAAATACCATTCAATAAATGAAATGAAATGCAGATCAATTTCGAAGATGGGCTATATCGGTCAAGGTATTGATATATTCTGCTTATTAACGACTCTCAGATTTGGTTTCTTGAGTGTCTAAATACCACAATTTTTATACGAATTGCCTGAAATTTGAAATCTAAAAATGTTTTAGCTTCAGCTGAAATTGGAAATGAGTGTATCGAACATGGTGTGTATCGGTCCATGTTTTGGTATATCCAATTTTTATCCAATTAAAAATCTAGTCGTATTTCAGGTCCACATATAGGTGTGCCTAATATGGTGGGTATAGACCGATCTTCCGATTTAACATTTTGACGGGATAGAAGTCGCAAGGCACCATTAATACAATTAATATTTATGATTTATATTTGGTTTAATTCAAAATTGAGTGAAACGAACAAATTTTTAATTGAATAATAAATTCATGTTTTTTCAAGCTCGAGGTCATTTTTAAATATTTTATTTATTTTCCCCAATATTTTGCGATTACGATCTTGAATCGCTTTCTCATGGGTCTACAACAGACTTATAGACATTACATTTCATAAATATCAAAAAAAAAATTTAATACCGTGGTATTTATGAAATGTAATTTCTATAAATCTATTGTAGACCCCATATAAACCGACCACAAGATTTGTCTTCTGGAGCATCTCGAAAGAGCATATTGCATCCGAAATTTCGTATCTGATATAATTATATGCCCTCTAACAATCATGCAAAATTGGTCCATATCGGTAATAATTATATATAGCCCGCAAGTGTTACCACAACACAAATAATTCTATTGTGGATAACAGTCTCTAGTAGAAATTTCCATGGTGGAGAGTACATAAGATTCGGTCTTCCCGTATATATCTGCTTTTTTTATAACACTTATAAAAACAGAGGTAACAAAAAATTGCATTAGAACTTGATGAACTGGCACTAATACTATATAATTGTTATACCCTCCACCATAGGATGGGGGTATGTTATATTAACTTTGTCATTCCGTTTGTAATACATCGAAATATTGCTCTAAGACCCCATAAAGTATATAACATATATCCTGGGTTGTGGTGAAATTCTGAGTCGATCTGAGCATGTCCGTCCGTCCGTCTGTTGAAATCACGCTAACTTCCGAACGAAACAAGCTATCGACTTGAAACTTGGCACAAGTAGTTGTTATTGATGTAGGTCGGATGGTATTGCAAATGGGCCATGTCGGTCCACTTTTACGTATAGCCCCCATATAAACGGACCCCCAAATTTGGCTTGAGGATCCTCTAAGAGAAGCAAATTTCATCCGATCCGGCTGAAATTTGGTACATGCTGTACGTCTATGGTCTCTAACAACTATGCAAAAATTGGTCCACAGCGATTCATAATTATATATAGCCGCCATATAAACCGATCCCCAGATTTGGCTTGCGGAGCCTCTAAGAAAAGCACATTTCATCCGATCCGACTGAAATTTGGTACATGCTGTAAGTATATAGTCTCTAATAACTATGCAAAAATTGGTCCACATCGATTCATAATTATATATAGCCGCCATATAAACCGGAGCCTCTAAGAAAAGCAAATTTCATCCGATCCGACTGAAATTTGGTACATGCTGTAAGTCTATGGTCTCTAACAACTATGCAAAAATTGGTCCACATCGATTCATAATTATATATAGCCGCCATATAAACCGATCCCCCGATTTGGCTTGCGGAACCTCTAAGAGAAGCAAATTTCATGCGATCTGGCTGAAATTTGGTACATGGTGTCAACATATGATCTCTAACAAAATTGGTCCACATCGGTGCATAATTATATATAACCCCCATATAAACCGATCACCAGATTTGACCTCCGTATCCTCTTGGGAGACCAAAATTCATCTGATTCAGTTGAAATTTGGTACGTGGTGTTAATATATGGCCTCAAACATCCATGCAAAAATTGGTCGAAATCGGTCCATAATTATGTATAGCCCCCATATAAAACAAACTCCAGATTTGATCTCCGGTACGTGATGTTAGTATATGGTATGCAACAACCATGCAGGAATTGGTTCATATCAGTCCATAATTATATATAGCCCCCATATAAACCGATCCCAAGATTTGAGCTCCGGTGCCTCTTTGAGAAGCAAAATTCTTCCGATCTGGTTGAAATTTAGTACGTGGTGGTAGTATGTGATATTTAACAACCATGCCAAAAGTGATTGATATCAGTCCATAATCATATATAGCCCCCATATAAACCGATCCCGAGATTTGGTTTTGGAGCCTCATGGAGGAGCAAATTTCATCCGAGTCATTTGAAATTTGGTACATTTTGCTAGTATATGGCCTATAACAATCATGCCTAACTAGGTCCATATCGGTCTATAGTTATATATATAGCCCTCAGATAAATCGATCCCCAATCACACAAAAATTGGTCCATATCAGGTTCATAATTGTATATAGCTCCCATAAAAGCGACCCCCATATTTCAATTCTGGCTCTCTACGTACCGTACAAAAGTCCATATCGATTCGTAATTATTTGTAGACTTACCTATACGTAACTTTTTTGTCTAATATATACCACGTATGGACTAACTCACAATTTAGAAAACGATGTTAAGAAGTTTTAAGATACCACAACCCAAGTAATTCGATTGTGGATGACAGTCTTTCGTAGATGTTTCTATGCAATCCATGGTGGCGGGTACATAAGATTCGGCCTGATCGAACTTACGGCCGTATATACTTGTTTTTAACTAAATTAAATTTAATTTCAAAAATATTGGTAGTATTTACAGTGTATACAATTTCTTCGAAGTTATCAATTGTCTAACATTTCAATTTTATCCCTTAACCCGTACATGTTAGACATTTCTTGATTGTGCTGTTCCGGACATTACAAAGACTTCATTCGGAATATCGCTTGTATGCTTAAGGTATATTTGCTCCATGTTCATTTAAACCACATACCATAAAACCACATTGTGGCTTAGATGTCCTAAATCATTAGAGCTCATATATGGCTACCGTACCCATACCCCAATGTGTGCAAGAATATCCGTATCCACTTGTAACATACATGCCAGATCCTTATGTAGTTATTAATAATACAACAAGCCTACACACACACACACTGAGAGCCTCCTTGTAAATTAAAACATTTAAATATGCATAAGTGTTGGGTTTTGGTTAGAACAATGTGCCTCAGAATATTGTTCTTTATGATAAATTTTTCATATGTGCCAGTGCTTAAAGTTGTAGGCTACCTTGCCATATATGTATGAAGTTTGAGTGTGTTTGCGTTTGTGGGTGTGTATGCTTGCATTTGTTGTTGCTAGAGTATAGGAAACATTCTCTTACTCCACATCCGGTATGTTAGATTGCGTGCTTGGTTTAAAATTTAGTTATTATAACTTTTAATTATCTGCAATAAAATAATGTTTAAATGATAATTAACCATGTATTGGATTAATTCAATTATTATTATAAGACCAGTCGATTTAATGAGGAGTTATGGAAAATATACAAAAAAAAACTTGCAGAAGTAGCAAATGTAATCGAAAGAATTACGACATAAGCAAACTTAGGTTTATACACTTGCTGATGGGGGATTATGTGGGATTTATAAATATATGTTACAATCCTATAGTATCGAGAATTTCATTTATTTAAGTTACTCGGTGTACTTTCATACAAATGTCATTGACTATATTGTAGGAAATTTTTCTATTATGAGGAATGACAGATTAGACAAACGAAGTTTGTTTTCAACGCTTAAAAATCTTTTTTTAAGTAAACAAAGAAACAAGAAAATACTTTTCTCCTATTCCAAAATTCTGAATCACAAATCGCAATTTTTTTAATGAAAAACTCGAATTACTCTCCGATTTAAATCCACTTCCAGTAGGCGTGTATTATTCAGAAGAACTGTAGAAATCAGCACCTTCAACGTTAAGACTTTTTAGAAAGTTTTTAAAAACATACATCACTCGATGTATGTTTTTAAAAACAGACTCGGAGGCTCCTCCAAGAGGCTCCAAAACCAAATCTCGGGATCGGTTTATATGGGGGCTATATACGATTATGTCCAGATATGGACCACTTTTGGCATGGTTGTTAAATATCATATACTACCACCACGTACCAAATTTCAACTGAATCGGATGAATTTTGCTCTTCCAAGGGGCTCCGGAGGTCAAATCTGGGGATCGGTTTATATGGGGGCTATATATAATTATTGACTGATGTGGACCAATTTTTGCATAGTTGTTAGAGACCATATACTAACACAATGTACCAAATTTCAGCCGGATCGGATGAAACTTTCTTCTCTGAGAGGCTCCGCAAGCCAAATCTGGTGTTTGGTTTATATGGGGGCTATATATAATTATGGACCGATGTGAACCAATTTTTGCATGGTTGTTAAAGATCATATACTAGGTTAGGTTAGGTGGCAGCCCGATGTATCAGGCTCACATAGACTATTCAGTCCATTGTGATACCACATTGGTGAACTTCTCTCTTATCACTGAGTGCTGCCCGATTCCATGTTAAGCTCAATGACAAAGGGACCTCCTTTTTATAGCCGAGTCCGAACGGCGTTCCACATTGCAGTGAAACCACTTAGAGAATTTGAAACCCTCAGAAATGTCACCAGCATTACTGAGGTGGGATAATCCACCGCTGAAAAACTTTTTGGTGTTCGGTCGAAGCAGGAATCGAACCCACGACCTTGTGTATGCAAGACGGGCATGCTAACCACTGCACCACGGTGGCTCCCATGTTATAGTTGTTAGAGACCATATACTAACACCATTTACCAAATTTCAGCAGGATCGGATGGATTTCCTTCTCTTAGAGGCTCCGAAAGCCAAATCGGGGGATCGGTTTATATGGGGGCTATATATAAGTATGGACCGATATGGACCAATTTTTGCATGGTTTTTAGAGACCATATACTAACACCACGTACCAAATTTCAGCCTGATCGGATGAAATTTGCTTCTCTTAGAGGGTCTGCAAGCCAAATTTGGGGGTCCGTTTATATGGGGGCTATACGTAAAAGTGGACCGATATGGCCCATTTGCAATACCATCCGACCTACATCAATAACAACTACTTGTGCCAAGTTTCAAGTCGATAGCTTGTTTCGTTCGGAAGTTAGCGTGATTTCAACAGACGGACGGACGGACATGCCCAGATCGACTCGGAATTTCACCACGACCCAGAATATATATACTTTATGGGGTCTTTGAGAAATATTTTGATGTGTTACAAACGGAATGACAAAGTTAATATACCACCATCCTATGATGGAGGGTATAATTAAAGGTTCTACCTATGAAGACCAGATCAGATTCTGGATTTGTGAGAACCAATTTTGTTTGAGTTTTAGAGAAATCATAAACATATCGTGTATATGATGAAATAACGCCTTGATTTGATATCTTAAATCTGCAGATTTTTTCCGCCATTATTTAAATGAATACGATGAGTAAAATCTTGAAATGTTACTTTCAGTTTCAAGCAATTTTCATGATCAGTGCGCCTGCTATACCCTGAAAGAACTGTTTTCTTTTCTGAGGAACGATATTTTAGACAAGCAAAGCTTTCTTTTGACACAAATTTTAGAGAAAATCGTTGAATCGCTTATCAAAAATTCGGATTAGTTTGCTCTAAATGAAAGAGGAATTTCGTTTGTCTAAAATTTTATTCCGGTGGAAAATATTTTTTCTTTGGGTGTACCATCAAGAAGTTAAATCGGTCTATATCGATGCCTTGCCGAATATACCGGTAAAAATAAATGCAATACAGATTTTTGAGTTTCTAAAATTCCAGTATATTTACATTTTTGTGCAAATCGAATAAAAACTACGGTTTCTAGAAGCCCAAGGAGTTAAATCTGGAGATCGGTCTATGTGGGGGCTATACTAAAACATGGGTCGACAAACACCATATTCGGCTGACCTATTTGTGGTCAGCCGGCTTCCAGAAGTCCTAGAAATAAATTCGGGAGTTAGGTCAAAATATGGACCAATAGGCACCATTTGCGACATACTTATTTGCGATCTTAAAATACCTCTAGATTTTCAATTTCAAGCAAATCGGCTAGAAAATATAGTCTCTCGACGTCCAAGAAGTAAAATCGAGAAGTCGGTCTGTATGGGGGTTATACCAAAAATGGACCGATACACCACAAATTCGGCACACATATTTGGGGTCCTAAAATATCTCTAGATTTTCAATTTCAAGCAAATCGGATAGACAATACAGTTTCTAGACGCCCAAGAAGCAAAATATGGGGGCTATACCTAACCATGGACCGATACGGACCATTTTCGACACACCTCTTTATGGTCTTAAAATACTTCTAGATTTCCAATTTCAGGCAAATCGGATAGAAAATACAGTTTCTAGACGCCCAAGAAGCAAAATAGGGAGATCGGTCCATATGGGGGCTATACCAAAACATGGACCGATGGGCACCATTTTCGGCACACCTCTTTATGGTGATAAAATACCTCTAGATTTTCAATTTCAGGCAAATCGGAGAGAAAATAAAATTTATAGACGCCCAAGAAGCAAAATCGGGAGATCGGTCTATATGGGGGCTATACCAAAAAATGGACCGATACACCTCAATCTCGGCACAAATATTTGGGGTCCTAAAATATCTCTAGATTTTCAATTTCAAGCAAATCGGATAGAAAATAAAATTTCTAGACGCCCAAGAAGCAAAATCGGGAGATCGGTCTATATTGGGGCTATACCAAAACATGGACCGATACATCCCATTTTCGCTACACCTTTTGATGGTGTTAAACTACCTCTAGATTTGTAATTTCAGGCAAATTGGATAAAAACTAGGGTTTTTATAAGCCCAAGACCCCAAATCGGGAGGTCGGTTTATATGGGAACTATATCAAAACTTGGACCGATATAGCCCATCTTCGAACTTGACCTGCCTGCAAACAAAAAACGAATCTGTGCCAAATTTCAGGATGATAGCGCCATTATTGAAGGCTGCAGCGTGATTACAACAGACATACAGGCGGACATGCTTATATCGTCTTAGAATTTCTCCCTGATCAGGAATATATACTTTATATAGTCGGAAATCGATATTTCGATGTGTTACAAACGGTATGACAAACTTATTATACCCCCGTCACCCATCTATGGTGGTGGGTATAAAAAGTATATTCGGCCAGGCCGAATCTTATGTATCCTCCACCATGTCATCCACAATCGAATTACTTGGGTTGTGCTAATACTTACCGATGGCAAGGTACCTTAAAACTTCTTAACATCGTCTTCTAAATTGTAAGTTAGTCCATACGTGGACAAAAAAGGCCGATTAAATACGTAAAGGGTGATACGGTCAAAATTTGGTCAAGGGAAAACGCGTGTAAATCGGTGAAATCGTTTATTTAAAGGGCGATACGGTCAAAATTTGGTCAATATAAACTTGACGTATTTCTTTCAATTTTGCATTTAAAAAACCTGAACACCCCTCATTTTGAAAGTGTGTGTGTGTGTAGAATGTTGCTCCTATTTTGATATTGGAATTCACTCTTCAGTTGTCAAAATGCCGTCCAAGCAAGAAGAGCAGCGTATCAAAATTTGGCTCGTGCATCGCGAAAATCCGAGCTACTCGCACGCAAAGCTGGCAAAATCGCTAAAAGTTGCCAAATCAACCGTTACAAATGTAATTAAAGTGTTTGGGGAACGTTTGTCGACAGCCAGGAAGTCTGGATCGGGGGGAAATCGAAAACCGGAAGCCGCTGAGACGACAAAGAGAGTTGCCGGTAGTTTCAAGCGAAACCCTAACCTCTCTCTCCGAGATGCCGCAAATAAGCTGGGTGTATCGTCTACAACCGTGCATCGAGCCGGACTATCGACTTACAAGAAGGTCATTTCGAAACGATCCGTTCATGAAAGTGAATCAACACACATGTGATGTCAAACTGAGAACATATTGGGTCAATCTGACTACGTAAAAATGACACCATAACAGGTTGACTGATAAGTCCCCTGTCTGACACATAGATGGCGTCGCTAGTATTAAATGCATATTATTTTTAGATAGTACCAACCTTCAAATGATTCGTGTCAATATTTGACGTCTGTAAGTCAATTAGTTTGTGAGATAGAGCGTCTTTTGTGAAGCAACTTTTGTAATTGTGAAAAAAATGAAAAAAAAGGAATTTGGTGTTTTGATAAAATATTGTTATCTGAAGTGAAAAAATACGGTGTAAGCAAAAACTTGGCTTGATAATGAGTTTCCGGACTCTGCCCCGGGGAAATCAGCAATAATTGATTGGTATGCAAAATTCAAGAGTGTTGAAATGAGCACGGGGGACGGTAAACGCAGTGGATGCCCGAAAGAGGTGGTTACCGATGAAAACATCAAAAAAATCCACAAAATGATTTTGAATGACCGTAAACTTAAGTTGATCAAGATAGCAGAGGCCTTAAAAATATCAAAGAAATGTTTTGGTCATATCATTCATCAATATTTGGAGCTCACAATATGTCAATATGTGACAATGGATGAAACATGGCTCCATTACTACACTCCTGAGTTCAATCGACAGTCGGCTGAGTGGACAGCGACCGGTGAACCGTCTCCGAAGCGTGGAAAGACTCAAAAGTCCGCTGGCAAAGTAATGGTCTCTGCTTTTTGGGATGCGCTTGGAATAATTTTTATCGATTATCTTGAGAAGGGAAAAAACATCAACAGTGACTATTATATGGCGTTATTGGAGCGTTTGAAGGTCGAAATCGCGGCAAAACGGCCCCATATGAAGAAGAAAAAAGTGTTGTTCCACCAAGACAATGCACCGTGCCACAAGCCATTGAGAACGATGACAAAAATTCATGAATTGAGCTTCGAATTGCTTCCCCACCCACCGTATTATCAGACCTCAAAAGGATGCTCGCAGGGAAAAAATTTGGCTGCAATGAAGAGGTGATCGCCGAAACTGAGGCCTATTATGAGGCAAAACCGAAGGAGTACTTATCAAAAAATTCTATGGTCGTTATAATCATGTTATCGCTCTTGAAGGGAACTATGTTGAATAATAAAAACGAATTTTGACAAAAAAAATGTGTTTTTCTTTGTTAGACCGGGGACTTATCAGCCAACCTGTTACGTTGTCAAAACAACAACCAGCATTCATGATCTGGAAACGTAATATTTCCACTACCGTGACTCGAACCTGTGTTGAATGTACGATACGCGTTAACAGTCGCCTTAGCACATTGCACCAACGGCGGAGTTGCCATAACAACGTCTAACGATTATTTTAAGACTTTTCGTGGCCAAAGAAAAACGAATGCCGTTCATGAAATCGTGAACGCCCATGGATGAAATCATGTATATTCCGTTTTGATTTTTTGAGAACGTTTCCGTTTCATTTTGACAACCATCCGTTCGCGATTGTTAAACGCAATTTTTTCTATTAGTGTTCACTTACTAATTTGTTTTCTTTATTTTATTCGATTTATTTTTAATTGTCTTGTGTAAATCAGTAACTAATCAAGCTCGAGGTCACGATTCGCATCATCTATGAAGGAGTACGGACCCATCATGCCACCAGATCATAAACCGCACCAAACTTTAACCTTTTCTGGATGTATTGGTATCTTTTTCAATGATTCTGGTTGATTATCACTCCAAAATCGACAACGCATTGAGACAAAACTGACCATTGAAGAATTGAAGAAGCGCGCGATGAACTTTTCTAACACGCACAGAAAAAACATGTTTGGACATGGTTGCCGCATCCATTTAATGCTTATTTAGAGTATGTAATTGTCCCGAAAACCATGTATTTTGTCTTTGTAAAAATAATTTTCGAGCGGAGAAAAATATATGTTGGCAATAAGCATTTAAATGGTTCTCAAATGCCGCAAACATGTTCTATTATTTAAATGATAGAATTTGAGACCATTATATGGTCAGGAAAATCATTACCTGATCATTCAATTTTTTTACTTTTTTGCAGAGAAAAAGGTATTTTTATAGTTCACGTATAGACATGTCTACAACCATTACATGGCCATAAACACAATGTACATTGTTTTCGTGACCATTTAATTTTTTAATTTTTTTTTGCAGCGACAAGAATTTTATAAAAACATTGAGCAGGTACACACGATTTTCATTTCGCGCCTCAGTTGTGTGTTGATTGTTTCTTGGAATGGACGGAGAATACGGAATTATTGTGTTTTGTGTTAATTTATTTATTCAGAAATGGCACGTGATTTTATGTGAATACAAAAAAAGGAAAGTGTAATTGAAAAAAATATACCTGGTTTTTGTTCTGCATTTTGATATATGGTATAATTTGTTTTTATTTGCAGTTACATGATGTATGATTACTTATTGTTTAAACTGAACCAAACTAGAGTGTGTAAAAATATGTGAAGTTTGCTTGCACGACATTATAAATACAAATAAACAATGAACTAGTTTATAAATAAATAAAAACAAATAAATAAAGTTGATTTTGTGTTTTCTTTTCTCAAGTGGCGTCCTTTTTTCGACGACGAAAAAAGTTTTTTCATAAAAATCTAAACATTTTAGGTTGTGACCATGTTCTTTTAACTAGAAGAAAAACACTTTTAACTAATAACATAACATTTTAGATCGTGACCATTGTCTTTTAATGGAAACAAAATTCTTTTTATCAATATAATAACATTTTAGATGAGGACAATTATATTTTTCTTAGAACCATGTTCACTGAGCCAACATGGTTGCAGGTTAAAATGTTACATGGTCGCCACAAAAATAGCTGCTATCATATTATTTTGCTCTTCGAATATGATTGTGACAATCATGTTTCTTCTTTGCGTGTATGAAGGAGTATGGACCCATCATGCCACCAGCTTATAAACCGCACCAAACTTTAACATTTTATGGATGTATTGGTAGCTTTTTCAATGATTCTGGTTGATTATCACTCCAAATTCGACAACTCTGCTACGTACCCATTGAGACAAAACTGAACATTGAAGAATTGAAGAAGCGCGCGATTAACTTTTCTAACAGAGCAAAATTATAAATAGATCAAACTGAAACAAACTACGAAACGTGCGTCAGTTGTTTAAAACAGTGTTGCCAAAAATATAATAACTAAAAATCACAATTTTCTTTATACTGTTAGAAACCGATATTTCGATGTGATACAAACGGAAAGCAAACTTATTTTATCCCCGTCACTATCCCACGGTGGTGGGTGTAAAGGCTTATCCTGAATCAACATCAATATTATTAACCTAAGGTCAAAATCCTTAGACCTAATGCCCCTTTTTCTTTGAATGCACTAAAAATTATGATTTATCATATAAGGATTACAAATACGCAATTGGCAGCTTTTCAATGTTCATGTACATACAAACAATGAAAAGAACTTGCATATCATAACAATTTATTTAGTTTATTTATGAAAATATTTATGTGATTCACAATAATAATATTGCAATAATAAATAATTCAATAGTGTCATTACATCATTACGCCGCGAAAAAGTACAAACAACGTAAATTACAAATTGGTGATTTGAAATTGGTTTTGCTGAAGCAAAGCAAATAAACCTTATTGCTAAATAGACTGAGCATAATTTAACCGCTGGATATATCAAAACAATTATTGAATAAATAAATACATTTAGCCATTTTCGAACAGTAATTGTATGAAAGGATCAATTTAGAATAATTATTGCATTTATAACCTAAACCACTTTGATATTTATTTTTAATTTATAGTAAATGATATAATATATGTGGGAATATTGTTAAATAGATAATAGCTATAATAAATAAACTATTGGCATAGAGAGTATTGCAAGATTCACAGAGCTGGGATAATTTACATCTACACTGAAAAGGATTACAAGGGGAATATTTACATAATAACTCTAAGAGTCCATTTTATAAAAAGTTTACTTGAATCAATAGATTTTAATCTTCCCTTAAGGACTTTGGTTTTAATTCCGAGCAAAAGAGCAAACTGACGGGAATAAATGTCCTCCTCCAGGAGGCTCCAGAAAATAAATCAAGGGATCGGTGCATATGATATTAACCCTTTCACTACCGAAATAAAACTCATGTTACAAACTTTAATTTTTCTTCCTTTTTTACTTGCACTAATAGCATGTAGAACAAAAATTGTAATTTTGAGGACCTACCTCAACTACTTCAAGAGCTATATGAGTTTGTTCTGAAAACATGATCCTTCAATTGTGTCCGAATGGCCATAAGAATATAAACGCTATTTGGCCTATAATATATTTCGAAGTGTGAGAAATAATACAAAAAGGAACTCGAAACAAGTATATACGGCCGTAAGTTCGGCCAGGCCGAATCTTATTTACCCTCCACCATGAATTGCGTAGAAACTTCTACGAAAGACTGTCATCCACAAATTTCAACTAACTCGGATGAAATTTACTCCTCCAAGAGGCTCCAAAACCAAATCTCGGGATCGGTTTATATTGGGGCTATAAATGATTATGGACTGATATGGACCACTTTTGGCATGGTTGTTAAATATCATATACTACCACCACGTGCCAAATTTCAACCAGATCGGGAATTTTGCTTCTCCAAAAGGCACCGGAGGTCAAATCTGGCGATCGGTTTATATGGGAGCTATATATAATTATGGACTGATAGGAACCAATTCCTGCATGGTTGTTGGATACCATATACTAACATCACGTACCAAATTTCAACCGAATGGGAGGAATTTTGCTCTTCCAAGATGCTCCGGAGGTCAAGTCTGGGGATCGGTTTATATGGGGCCTATATATAATTATGGACCGATATCGACCAATTTTTGCATGGGTGTTTGAGGCCATATATTAACATCACGTACCAACTTTCAGCCGGATCGGATGAAATTTGCTTCTCTTAGAGGCCTCTCAAGCCAAATTTGGGGGTCCGTTTATATGGGGGCTATACGTAAAAGTGGACCGATATGGTCCATTTGCAATACCATCCGACCTACATTAATAACAACTACTGATGCCAATTTTCAAGTCGATAGCTTGTTTCGTTCGGAAGTTAGCGTGATTTCAACAGACGGACGGACGGATGGACGGACGGACATGCTCAGATCGACTCAGAATTTCACCACGACCCAGAATATATATACTTTATGGAGTCTTAGATCAATATTTCGATGTGTTACAAACGGAATGACAAAGTTAATATACCCCCCATCCTATGGTGGAGGGTATAATAATATCAGCTATAGTTTTTGTATGAACGTCCATTTACTAGAGACATACTGTAGAAAATGGGCTCAAAATTTCGTATTTTTCGTTTGTTGTTAAAGAAGTTCATAAAAATGCATTTTAGTGCTCACCAATATAGAAATAATTATAGGTTATTTAGACTAAAGCCTCTACTTTAAAATAAAATCGAGAAATAAAACGAAACTAAGTGGGGAGTTAGAGATTGGTGTCGTTTTGGTATGTCCTCTGTAGTGGACATCGGGTTAATATAAAATATATGCCAAGTTTTGCATGGTTGCTAGAAGTAATATACTAACATCACGTTCCAAATTTCAATTTCTAATTTAGGATAAGATGAAACTTCTACTCATACAAAGAGTGGATTATACTTTCTCAGCTTGTGATATTTGTGGGTATTTGAAATAAGGTTGCCACTCGTACCAAAGCTAATCTACCAAAATATTAAGAAATTTTTCTATATTCACAATTTTATTCCCGTAGCAAATTTTGTAAAAACTTTATTTCTATAAAAAATTTTAAAAAAATTTTAGTTATATTGAAAATTTCCTCCACATTATATATCTATAGAAAATGTTGTCAACAATTTTCGACAATATATTATTTACTGTCAAAATTTTATTTCAATAGAAAAATTTGTCACAATTTTATTTCTGTAGAAAAATTTGTCAAATTTTTTTTCTATAGGAAATTTTGTCAAAAAATATACTTCTATAGAAACATTTTTTAAAGCTTTATTTCTATAGCAAATTAAAAAAAATTTCCATAAATATATAAATAGAAAAATTTGTCACAATTCTATTTCAATAGAAAAATTTGTCACAATTTTATTTTTATAGAAAAATTTGTCCAAATGTTATTTCTATAGGAAATTTTGTCAAAAATTTGTTAAAGCTTTTTTTCTTTAGCAAATTTTAACAAAAAAATTTTTTCCATAAAAAATTTTGTCGAAATTTAATTTTTATGGCAAATTTTATCAAAATTTTATTTCTATAGACAAAGTTGACAAAAATTTATTTCTACAGAAAATTTTGTCAAAAATTTATTTCTATAGAAAAATTTATACAAATTGTATTTCTAAAGAAAATTTTGTCAAAATTGACTATATAAATAAAATTTTGACAAACGAAACATAGTGTACGTGACTTGCAGCACTAACAACATTTACTTTTGTTATTTTATGTAGATACAAAATCCCAGATGATACGAAATAGTGTAAATAATATTAAAATATATCAATAATCGATTGATTCTATGACCTCCAGCCGAACAAAATTAGAAATTAATAACTAGAACAAAATTTTATTTCTAAAGAAAATTTTGTAAAAATTTCATTTCGTTTTGTTTTGTTATTGTTGGTTTTGTTCTTTAAGCATTGTTGTTGTTTTTTTTTTATTTCAGCATAAAACCATACATTGACAAAACTACAAGTGTAGCTTAAACAACAGAGGAAAAGAATGTTTGTCAAATTTATTTGGGCAAAGCCCTATAGACTGCAAGATGGTTGGATGGAAGCGTGTTTCGGAATTACTGCATCCTCTACTTGCAGGAAAACTATCAACCAATTATCAGAATAACTTCAGGCAGTTCATTAAACCCAACAATGAACCACACTTGAACCTTCCGAAAAAAGGTTTTGTATGGTAGCCGCCTTATGCAGAAATAAATTCGAAACAAACATATCTCTTTTCCTATGCCACTGTCAAATCATCGTGTTGAGTGTAGTTGGCTGGGTTTATTTTGAGCGTGCTTCCTCTTTTTTATACCCACCACCATAGAATGGTGACGGGGTATAATAAGTTTGTCATTCCGTTTGTAACGCATCGAAATATCGATTTCCGACTATATAAAGTATATATATTCTTGATCAGGGAGAAATTCTAAGACGATATAAGCATGTCCGTCTGTCCGTATGTCTGTCTGTCTGGCTGTCTGTTGTAATCACGCTACAGCATTCAATAATGGAGCTATCGTCCTGAAATTTGGCACAGAATCGTCTTTTGTCTGCGCGCAGGTCAAGTTCGAAGATGGGCTATATCGGGCCATGTTTTGGTATAGCCCCCATATAAACCGACCTCCCGATTTGGGGTCTTTCGCTTATAGAAACCGTAGTTTTCATCCAATTTGCGCGAAATTGAAAATCTAGAGATATTTTAGGACCTTGAAGAGGTGTGCCAAAAATGGTGAGTGTCGGTCCATGTTTTGGTATAGCCCCCATATAAACCGACCTCCCGATTTGGGGTCTTTCGCTTATAGAAACCATAGTTTTCATCCAATTTGCGCGAAATTGAAAATCTAGAGGTATTTTGGGACCTTGAAGAGGTGTGCCAAAAATGGTGAGTGTCGGTCCATGGTTTGGTATAGCCCCCATATAAACCGACCTCCCGATTTTACTTCTTGGGCTTATAGAAACCGTAGCTTTTATTCAATTTGCCTGAAATTGAAAATCTAGAGGTATTTTTGGGCCATAAAGAGGTGTGCCGAAAACGGTTAGTATCGGTCGGTATTTTAGTATAGCCCCCATAAGAACGATTTCCCGATTTAACTCCTTAGGTTTCTAGAAACCGTAGTTTTTATCCGATTTGCCTGAAATTGTAAATATTCTCGTATTTAAGGCTCACAAAAACGTGTATCGGATTAAGTTTTTATCGGTCCATTTGGTAATGCCTCCATATAGACCAATTTCACTTCTTGTGAGTATAGAAGGCGCACTGATCATGAAAATTGCTTGAAACTCAATGTAAAATTTCCAGATTTTATTTTTCGGGTGAAAATCTACAGATTTAAAATTTCAAATCAAGACGTTATTTTATAATTTTCTTGCACACTTACAATAGATGTTAATGATTCCTCTAAAACTCAAACAAAAATGGTTCTTATAAATCCAGAATCTGATATAGTCCTCATAGGTGAAATCTTTAAATGTATCTTCGGGAAGTATCCTCAAGTCCTCAAGCCCTCCTGAAATTTCAAAGGAAATCCTAATATTTGGTTCATGGTGGTGGGTATTTAAGATTCTGCCCGGCCGAACTTACTGCTGTATATACTTGTTTCCATTCGTTTTGTTTTGTTATTGTTGGTTTTGTTCTTTAAGCATTGTTGTTGTTTTTTTATTTCATACATTGACTAAACTAAAAGTGTAGCTTAACCAACAGAGGAAAAGAATGTTTGTCAAATTTATATGGGCAAAGCCCTATAGAAAATCTTCTTAAAATGATTTTGCTATAACAAATTTTGTCATAATTGTATTTTTATATAATTTTTTTTTTCAAAATTTTATTTCTATAGAAAACTTTTTCAAAATTTTATTTAGAAAATTTTTGTTATAATATTATTTCTGTAGTAACTTTTATAAAAAAATTTATTTCTTTAGTAAATTTGTAAAAATTTTATTTCTATAGTAAATTTATCAAAATTTTATTTCGGTATAAAATTTTACAAAAGTTTATTTCTATAGAAAATTTTGTCAACATTTTTTTTTCAACATTTGATTACTATAGAAAATTTATCAAAATTGCATTTTTACAGAATTTTTTGCAAAATTTTATTTCTATAGAAATTTTGTCAAAATTTTATTTCTATAGAAAATTGTGTCAAAATTTTATTTCTATAGAAAATTGTGTCAAAATTTTATTTGTATAGAAAATTTTGTCAACATTTTATTTCTCTAGAAAATTTTGTAAAAATTTTATTTCTATAGAAAATTGCGTCAAAATTTTATATCTATAGCAAATTTAGTCAAAATTTTATTTTTATAGAAAAATTTTTCAAAATTTTATTTCTATAGACAACTTTTTCAAAATTTTATTTCTATAGAAAATTTTGTCAAAATTCTATTTCGGCAGAAAATGTTTGTCATAATTTTATTTCTGTGCTAAATTTGTAAACATTTTATTTTTATAGTAAATTTATCAAAATTTTATTTCTATATAAAATTTTGCCAAATTTTATTTCTATAGAAATGTTGTCAAAATTTTATTTCTATAGAAAATTTTGTCAAAATTTTATTTCTATAGAAAATTTTTTCAACATTTGATTAATATACAAAATTTATCGAAATTTTATTTTTAGAGACTTTAAAATTAAATTTTATTTCTATATAAAATTTTGCATAATTTTATTTCTATAGAAATTTTGCGAAAATTTTATTTCTATAGAAAATTGTCTCAACATTTTATTTGTAAAGAAAATTTTGTCAAAATTTTACTTCTATAGAAAATTTTTTTCAACATTTTATTTCTAAAGGAAATTTTGTAAACATTTCTAGCGAAAATATTTCTAGAGAAAATTGTGTCAAAATTTTATATATAACAAATTTTGTTAAAATTATTTTGCTATAGCAAATTTTGTCAAAATTTTATTATACCAACCACCATAGAATGGTGACGGGGGTATAATAAGTTTGACATTCCGTTTGTAACATATCGAAATATCGATTTCCGACTATATAAAGTATATATATTCTTGATCAGGGAGAAATTCTAAGACGATATAACGATGTCCGTCTGTCCGTCTGTCTGTCTGTTGTAATCACGCTACAGTCTTCAATAATGAAGCAATCGTGCTGAAATTTTGCACAAACTCGTCTTTTGTCTGCAGGCAGGTCAAGTTCGAAGATGGGCTATATCGTTCCAGGTTTTGATATAGTACCCATATAAACCGACCTCCAGATTTGGGGTCTTGGGCTTATGGAAACCCTAGTTTTTATCCACTTTGTCTGAAATTAGAAATCTAGAGGTATTTTATGACCATAAAGAGGTGTGCCAAAAATGGTGAGTATCGGTCCATATTTTGGTATAGCCCCCATATAGACCGATCTCCCGATTTTACTTCTTGGGCTTATAGAAACCGCAGTTTTTATTCAATTTACCTGAAATTGAAATTCTAGAGGTATTGTAGGACCACATATACGTGTGCCAAAAATTTTGAGTATCGGTCCATATTTTGGTATAGCCCCCATATAGACCGATCTCCCGATTTTACTTCTTGGGCATATAGAAACCGCAGTTTTTATTCAATTTACCTGAAATTGGAAATCTAGAGGTATTGTAGGACCACAAATACGTGTGCCAAAAATTGTGAGTATCGGTCCATGTTTTGATATGGTCCCCATATAAAACGACCTCCCGATGTTACTTCTTGGGCTTATAGAAACCGTAGTTTTTATCCAATTTGTCTGAAATTGGAAATCTAGAGGTATTTTAGGACCATAAAGAGGTGTGCCGAAAACGGTGAGTATCGGTCCATATTTTAGTATAGCCCCCATAAGAACGATCTCCCGATTTAACTCCTTGGGTTTCCAGAAACCGTAGTTTTTATCTGGTTTGCCTGAAATTGTAAATTTTCTGGTATTTTAGGCTCACAAAAACGTGTATCGGATTAAGTTTTTATCGGTCCATTTGGTAATGCCTCCATATAGACCGACTTCACTTCTTGAGGGTGTAGAAGGCGCACTGATCATGAAAATTGCTTGAAACTCAATGAAAAATTTCCAGATTTTACTTCTACAGATTTAAGATTTCAAATCAAGACGTTATTTTATAATTTTCTTGCACACTTACAAGAGATGTTAATGATTCCTCTAAAACTCAAACAAAAATGGTTCTTATAAATCCAGAATCTGATATAGTCCTCATAGGTGAAATCTTTAAATGTATCTTCGGGAAGTGTCCTCAAGTCCTCAAGCCCTCCTGAAATTTCAAAGGAAACCCTAATATTTGGTTCATGGTGGTGGGTATTTAAGATTCGGCTCGGCCGAACTTAGTGCTGTATATAAAGGATGATTTGTTAAGAGCTTGATAACTTTTTAAAAAAAAAAACGCATAAAATTTGCAAAATCTCATCGGTTCTTTATTTGAAACGTTAGATTGGTCCATGACATTTACTTTTTGAAGATAATTTCATTTAAATGTTGACCGCGGCTGCGTCTTAGGTGGTCCATTCGGAAAGTCCAATTTTGGGCAACTTTTTCGAGCATTTCGGCCGGAATAGCCCGAATTTCTTCGGAAATGTTGTCTTCCAAAGCTGGAATAGTTGCTGGCTTATTTCTGTAGACTTTAGACTTGACGTAGCCCCACAAAAAATAGTCTAAAGGCGTCAAATCGCATGATCTTGGTGGCCAACTTACCGGTCCATTTCTTCAGATGAATTGTTCTCCGAAGTTTTCCCTCAAAATGGCCATAGAATCGCGAGCTGTGTGGCATGTAGCGCCATCTTGTTGAAACCACATGTCAACCAAGTTCAGTTCTTCCATTTTTGGCAACAAAAAGTTTGTTAGCATCGAACGATAGCGATCGCCATTCACCGTAACGTTGCGTCCAACAGCATCTTTGAAAAAATACGGTCCAATGATTCCACCAGCGTACAAACCACACCAAACAGTGCATTTTTCGGGATGCATGGGCAGTTCTTGAACGGCTTCTGGTTGCTCTTCACTCCAAATGCGGCAATTTTGCTTATTTACGTAGCCATTCAACCAGAAATGAGCCTCATCGCTGAACAAAATTTGTCGATAAAAAAGCGGATTTTCTGCCAACTTTTCTAGGGCCCATTCACTGAAAATTCGACGTTGTGGCTCGTTAGTAAGTCTATTCATGATGAAATGTCAAAGCATACTGAGCATCTTTCTCTTTGACACCATGTCTGAAATCCCACGGGATCTGTCAAATACTAATGCATGAAAATCCTAACCTCAAAAGAATCACCCTTTACTTGTTATACCCACCACCATAAAATGGTGACGGGGGTATAATAAGTTTGTCATTCCGTTTGTAACACATCGAAATATCGATTTCCGACTATATAAAGTATATATATTCTTGATCAGGGAGAAATTCTAAGACGATATAAGCATGTCCGTCTGTCCGTCTGTCTGTCTGTCTGTCTGTCTGTCTGTCTGTTGTAATCACGCTACAGCCGTCAATAATGGCGCTATCGTCCCGAAATTTGGCACAGATTAGTTTTTTGTTTGCAGGCAGGTCAAGTTCGAAGATGGGCTATATCGGTCCAAGTTTTGATATAGTCCCCATATAAACCGACCTCCCGATTTGGGGTCTTGGGCCTATAAAAACCGTAGTTTTATCAGATTTGCCTGAAATTGGAAATCTAGAGGTATTTTGGGACCATAAAGAGGTGTGTCGAAAATGGTCAGTATCGGTCCATGTTTTAGTATAGCCCCCATATAGACTGATCTCCCGATTTTGCTTCTTAGGCGTCTAGAAACAGTATTTTCTATCCGATTTGTCTGAAATTGAAAATGTAGAGGTATTTTAGGACCATAAGGAGGTGTGTCGAAAATCGTTCGTATCGGTCCATGTTTTGATATAGCCCCCATATAGACCGATCTCCCGATTTTGCTTCTTGGGCGTCTAGAAACTATATTTACCATCCGATTTGCCTGAAATTGGAAATCTAGAGGTATTGTGGGACTATAAAGAGGTGTGTCGAAAATGAACCATATCGGTCCATGTTTTGGTATAGCCCCCATATAGACCGATCTCCCCATTTTGCTTCTTACGCGTCTAGAAACAGTATTTTCTATCCGATTTGTATGAAATTGAAAATCTAAAGGTATTTTGGGACCATAAAGAGGTGTGTCGAAAACGGTCCGAATCGGTCCATGTTTTGATATAGCCCCCATATAAACCAACCTCCCGATTTGAAGTCTTGGGCCTATAAAAACCGTAGTTTTTATCCAATTTGCTTGAAATTGGAAATATAGAGGTATTTGAGGACCATAAAAAGGTGTGCCGAAAATGGTGCTCATCGTTACATGTTTTGATATAGCCCCATAGAGACTGATTTCCCGATTTTGCTTCTTGGGCTTCTAGAAACTATATTTTCTATCCGATTTTCCTGAAATTGAAAATCTAGAGTTCTTTTGGGACCATAAAAAGGTGTGCCGAAAATGGTGCCCATCGGTCCATGTTTTGGTATAGCCCCCATATACACCGAACTCCCGGCTCTATTTCTTGGGCTTCTAGAATCCGTAGTTTTTATCCGATTTGCTGGAAATTAGTAATCTATAATAAAATTATAAAGTGTTTTCGTTTATTCAACGATTGTCTCTAAAATTTGTGTCAAAAGGAAACTTTGCTTGTCTAAAATTACGTTTCTCAAAAAAGAATACACTTCTTTCAGGGTATAGCAGGCGCACTGATCATGAAAATTGCTTCAAACTGAAAGTAAAAGTTCCAGATTTTACTCATCGTATTTAAATAAATGCGGAAAAATCTACAGATTTAAGATTTTAAATCAAGGCGTAATTTCAATATATACACGACATGTTTATATTTTCTCTAAAACTCTAACAAAATTGGTTCTCATAAATCCAGAATCTTATCTGGTCTTCATAGGTAGAATCTTTAAAGTTTGTCTTCGGGAGCTGGCTCGTTTGGAAGAAGATTTGTCATCAAACCCTCTACAATTCTATATATTATCAAGTAACCCACAACGACCAAGAGTTTTCATAGTAAACTATTATACTTGATTCATGGTGGTGGGTATTTAAAATTCGGCCCGGCCGAATTTACTGCTGTATATACTTGTTTTCATATATTATTCTTTTCAAAATTTTATTTCTATAGACAACTTTTTCAAAATTTTATTTCTATAGAAAATTTTGTCAAAATTCCATTTCGGCAAAAAATTGTTGTCATAATTTTATTTCTGTAGTAAATTTTGTAAAAATTGTATTTCTATAGTAAATTTGTAAAAATATTATTTCTATAGTAAATTTATCTAAATTTTATTTCTGTATAAAATTTTGCAAAATTTTATTTATATAGAAATTTTGTCAAAATTTTATTTCTATAGAAAATTGTGTAAACATTTTATTTCTATGGAAATTGTGTCAAAATTCTATTTCTATAGAAAATATTCGGTACACCTATTTTTGAACTGAAAAAACCTCTAGATCGGGGTCTCGGTTTATATGGCAGCTATATCAAAACCTGGACCAATGTCGTCCATCTTCAAACTAGACCTGAAAGCAGCCTAAAAACGAATCTGTGCCAAATTGCAGGACGATCGCGTTATTATTGAAGCCTCTAGCGTGATTACAACAGGCAGCAGAAAGACGGACATGGTTATAAATATAGTCTTAGAATTGCTTTACTTTAATTCTCCGATACTTTGCCTCGGAATCAATACCAAAATCATTATTGTAAAGACTAAATACTTGGAAACGGGAAATGTTGTTTTTCAGTGTGGAGGGTATAATTAATAACGGGCTATAACAAACCGAACATAAGAGCCTACGTATGTGAAATATGGGGATTGGTTTATATGGCGACTACATATAATTATGGATCAAGTTTTCCATGGTTTTTAGAGAGCACATCACAATTATGTGGCGGCTATATTTAAAAGTGGTCCGATATGGCCCATTTACAATACAATTTGACCTACATCAATAGTAACTATTTGTAGAATGTTTCAAGTATAAAGCTTATTTCGTTCAAAAATTGGCGTGATTTCAACGGGCGGATGACCGGTCGATTCCGAAATTCGTTACGACCCAGAATACATATACTTTACGGGGTCTGAGACCAGTATATCGATGCGTTACAAATGGAATGGCCACATTAGAATACTACCCATCCTATAGTGTAAGGTATAAACAATAGATATAGAGAATAATAAAAGATTTAAGTTTTCAATAACAACTGTTCAACATTTATTTGAAATATTTACTTTTGATCCGAAAAACAAAACAATCTTAACTACACGCTCACAAAAAATCGCTTCTGTAACATATACTCCCAAACATATTTTGCTTCAAGCATATACATTTTTGGGTATTGCCCAAACATTTATATGTTTGATCTCTACCAATATATAATATGTTTGAAAGCATATTGGTCTAAACAATATATGTTTGGGTAGTCTAAGTTCCAAACATGTTGTATTTTTGCATCCAAACTCAATAATGTTGTCTTCCAAAAAACAATATGTTATTATGTGAACATATAATATGTTTGGAAGCATTTTGCACCCAAAAATATTATATGCTTAAAAAAATTCTCCCAAACAATATTGTGCTCAAAATTTTATTTATTTATTTATATATTTACAATCATAATGAATTATGAAAATAAACAGGTAATATAGGTGCTAACAACATAGGTTTTCGCCCTGAATGCTCAAAATTTTGTTTCTGCCCACTTGTATATTCCCCCACATCTTTCTCACTTCCACGAGATTTTTTAGTTCTTAGCACCTTTTTCTGTAATACAAACATTGTAGAAGAAATTATTCAATTGTATGATTTTTTTTTTATTTTAATTTTACCTTTTGCCGGACGGGGATTCGAACAGCGGACCACACAGTTTGTAAGGATCAAAGAAGTAGCTGATCAATTGTCCAAGGAAAAATAAAATGTTAATTTTGTAATAACAAGCAACAACCACCAACTTAATTCAATATCGCTCCCTGTTAAATAGCGCTCCAAGCTACTAAACACATATATGTTTATAGGCTATATCTAAATTAATATATGTTTGCATCCAAGCATATTATATTTACAAACATTTTATGTCCCAAACATAATATGTTCTAACATATTAACATATATGTCCCAAACATGTTATGCTAGTTTATGAACATTTTATGCTTGCACTTAAAAATATTGTGTTTAAAAATTTGTGTTCCAAACATATAATATTTATAGCCAAACATATGAAAAACAGTCTTTTTCATTCGTGTATATTTGACATTATTTTATGTAGTTTTTATACCCTCCACCATAGGATGGGGGTATATTAACTTTGTCATTCCGTTTGTAACACATCGAAATATTGCTCTAAGACCCCATAAAGTATATAAAGGGTGATTTGTTAAGAGCTTGATAACTTTTTTTTTAAAAAAAACGCATAAAATTTGCAAAATCTCATCGGTTCTTTATTTGAAACGTTAGATTGGTCCATGACATTTACTTTTTGAAGATAATTTCATTTAAATGTTGACCGCGGCTGCGTCTTAGGTGGTCCATTCGGAAAGTCCAATTTTGGGCAAATTTTCGAGCATTTCGGCCGGAATAGCCCGAATTTCTTCGGAAATGTTGTCTTCCAAAGCTGGAGTAGTTGCTGGCTTATTTCTGTAGACTTTAGACTTGACGTAGCCCCACAAAAAATAGTCTAAAGGCGTCAAATCGCATGATCTTGGTGGCCAACTTACCGGTCCATTTCTTGAGATGAATTGTTCTCCGAAGTTTTCCCTCAAAATGGCCATAGAATCGCGAGCTGTGTGGCATGTAGCGCCATCTTGTTGAAACCACATGTCAACCAAGTTCAGTTCTTCCATTTTTGGCAACAAAAAGTTTGTTAGCATCGAACGATAGCGATCGCCATTCACCGTAACGTTGCGTCCAACAGCATCTTTGAAAAAATACGGTCCAATGATTCCACCAGCGTACAAACCACACCAAACAGTGCATTTTTCGGGATGCATGGGCAGTTCTTGAACGGCTTCTGGTTGCTCTTCACTCCAAATGCGGCAATTTTGCTTATTTACGTAGCCATTCAACCAGAAATGAGCCTCATCGCTGAACAAAATTTGTCGATAAAAAAGCGGATTTTCTGCCAACTTTTCTAGGGCCCATTCACTGAAAATTCGACGTTGTGGCAGATCGTAAGTCTATTCATGATGAAATGTCAAAGCATACTGAGCATCTTTCTCTTTGACACCATGTCTGAAATCCCACGTGATCTGTCAAATACTAATGCATGAAAATCCTAACCTCAAAAGAATCACCCTTTATATTCCGGGTCGTGGTGAAATTCTGAGTTAATCTGAGCATGTCCGTCCGTCCGTCTGTTGAAATCACGCTAACTTCCGAACGAAACAAGCTATCGACTTGAAACTTGGCACAAGTAGTTGTTATTGATGTAGGTCGGATGGTATTGCAAATGGGCCATATCGGTCCACTTTTACGTATAGCCCCCATATAAACGGACCCCCAAATTTGGCTTGCGATTGCTCTAAGAGAAGCAAATTTCATCCGATCCGGCTGAGATTTGGTACATGCTATTAGTATATGGACTCTAACAACCATGCAATAAACGGTCCATATCGGTTCACTTTTACGTATAGCCCCCATATAAACGGACCACCAAATTTGGCTGTCAATTGGTCTAAAGGAAGCAAATTTCATCAGATCAGGCTGAAATTTGGTGCATGGTGCTATTATATGGTCTGTAACAACCATGCAAAAATTGGTCCATATCGGTCCACTTTTACGTATAGCCCCCAAATAAACGGACCCCCATTGCTCTAAGAGAAGCAAATTGCTTGCCATTGCTCTAAGAGAAGCAAATTTCATCCGATCCGGCTGAAATTTGGTACATGATGTTGGTATATGTTCTCTAATGACCATGCAAAAATTGGTCCACATCGACCCATAAATATATATAGCCCCCATATAAGCCGATCCCCAGATTTGACCTCCGGAGCCTCTTAGAGGAGCAAAATTCATCCGACCCGGTTGAAATTTGGTACGTGGTGTTAGTATATGGTCTTTAACAACCATGCAAGAATTGGTCCATATCGGTCCATAATTATATATAGCCCCCATCATAAGCGTAGGAAGGCCTCTGGGGAGGGGGCTTAGACCCCCCCAGAAAAATTTTAGCCCCCCCCGAATTTGAAAACCTATTTACGATTTAACATTTTTATAAAAATTAAACAAGTATATACTCGTACAACGCACAAAGTTCCACTAAAGACTTTCATGCACAATCGAATTACTTGGGTTGTGGTGAACGCAGTGGACGCCCGAAAGAGGTGGTTACCGATGAAAACATCAAACAAATATTTATGAAATAAAGCTGTGGTTGAACTTATTCTTTCATAAATTAATATCTTAATAATGCTGCAAAAAAGCGTCGCCATAAAAGAAGTGAAAATGTTCTTTTTGGGTTGGAAGTGGTACAAAATTGGCGGAGAAGCGATGAATGTAATATGGACTTGTCATAGAACGAATGTCCACCGTTTCAACAACCGTTGCAATGAATTTGCATCACTTCTTAAGGTGTGATCCGAATTCAGTGCTTTGAATGTGAATTAAAAATTTTGTGATATTTTCCCAAATAAAAAATTTTTATTCTTTTTTATGATTTTTAATGCATTCTAACGCTTGTTTGAAACGTTTTTTCAAATATTATTGATTTTTAGCATTTTTGTGGCGAAATTTGAATAATTTGTACCATTTTATTTATTCTTACTCTTTTTTTAAACTATTTAAAAAAAGAAAACAAAAAATTACGCATTAAAATATAAAAAAATGAAGTAAAAAACTTTCTGTGTAGTTAAAATAGTTGTGCCTTTAGAACAACTCCCAATTTTTTGCTGGGAAAAGTGTGGAACTACCCTACGGGAAATGGATCAACCACAGAACTGGTACAGGACTAGTCCCTGGTGTGTATGGACCGGTCCCAGTTCTGATCAAAACGTATGGAAGGGACCGTCCACTTTAACATGGGTTTGTCATTGACGGAGTAAACTTACATTTTAGGACGCGTCTTGGACTCATCCCAAAGGACACGTCCTGGGACAATTTAGCAGGAGCAACCCATAAAGAGGTCCTCAGGAACCAGTCTCGGACAAACTCTTAGAAATCTCTTTCAATTTGGGCTCCTAATCGAATCCGAAATGAAAAAAAACTTGAAATATGTCGAACAAAAGGTTATTCTGATAATTTTATTTCATTAAATTTGAAAATTGCAACTAACTAGAGCACAGGTACCAGTTCTGTGATAGGTCCTTCAGTGGCAATTTGCACCAATTTCCCGTAGGGTACTTTTAGTTGATTTATTATAAATTGATTGTCGAGCTATTTTGATGTCTATTTTTTATTCAATTTTATGAAATAGAACATTAGTTGAACCTATAAGTTCAGTCTTTAAAGTTTTAGCTAGGGGGGCTATAGCCCCCCCCCCCCCCCCCTAGGAAAATTGTCTAGCTACGCTAATGGCCCCCATATAAATAGATCCCCAGATTTGTCCTCCGGAGCCTCTTGGAGGAGCAAAATTCATCCGATCCGGTTGAAATTTGCAACGTGGTGTTAGTATAAGGCCGCTAATAACCATGGCAAAATTGGTCCATATCGATCTATAGTTATATATAGCCGAATCCCAATCACACAAAAATTGGTCCATATCGGTTCATAATCATGGTTGCCACTCGAGCCAAAAATAGTCTACCAACATTTTATTTTTATAGAAAACATTGTCAAAATGTTATTTCTATAGAAAATTTTGTCAAAATTTTATTTCTATAGAAAATTTTGTCAAAATTTTATTTCTATAGAAAATTTTGTCAAAATTTTAAGTCTATAGAAAATGTTGTAAAAATTTGTCAAAATTTTATTTCTATAGAAATTTTAAACTTAATTATATTCGTATGTAATCGGCCCTTTTGTAGTAGGACTATGTGGTACATATTACGTTGTTAGGAAGTTTTAAGATACCTTGCCATTGGCTTCAGAAGAAGTTTCTACGCAATCCATGGTGAAGGGTACATAAGCTTCGGCCTGGCCGAACTTACGGCCGTATATACTTGTTATATACGGCCGTAAGTCGTGGTGAAATTCTGAGTCGATCTAAGCATGTCCGTCCGTCCGTAATGGTGTTAGTCTCTAATAACCATGACAAAATTGGTCCACATCGACCCATAATTATATATAGCCCCCATATAAGCCGATCCCCAGATTTGACCTCCAGAGCCTCTTAGAGGAGCAAAATTCACCCCATTCGGTTGAAATTTGGTACGTGGTGTTAGTATATGGTCTCTAACAACCATACATGAATTGGTCCATATCGGTCCATAATTATATGTAGCCCCCATTTAAACCGATACCCAGATTTGACCTCCGGAGCTCTTGGGGGAGCAAAATTCATCCGATCCGGTTGAAATTTGGTACGTAGTGAAATTTGGTACATTGCGCTAGTATATGGCCGCTAACAACCATACCACAATTGATCCATATCAGTCAATAGTTATATATAGCCGATCCCCAAAAATTTTATTTCTATAGAAAATTTTTATTTCTATAGAAAATTTTGTCAAAATTTTAATACTTTAAAAAATTTGGTCAAAATTTTATTACTATAAAAAATTTTATCAAGATTTTATTTCTATAGAAAATTTTGTCAAAATTTTATTTCTATAGAAAATTTTGTCAAAATTTTATTTCTATAGAAAATTTTGTCAAAATTTTATTTCTATAGAAATTTTGTCAAAATTTTATTTCTATAGAAAATGTTGTAAAAATTTTATTTCTATGGAAAAATTTGTCACACTGAATTATATACTCGTACGTATTTAATCGGCCTTGTATTCCCCGTATGGACTAATTTACAATTGAGAAGACGGTGTAAAGAAGTTTTAAGATACCTTGCCATCTGCAAGTGTTACCGCAACCCAAGTAATTCGATTGTGGATGACAGTCTTTAGTACAAGTTTCTATGCAATCCATGGTGGAGGGTACATAATGGTGATTTCGATTGGTAAAAAATATGTTGCATATTTTACACCTTACCCCCATATATGGAAGATTTTTGTTCGATTGAAAAATTCAATGCAGCCTACCCAAAATGTGCACGTGCGATTACCCATCGCAAGAGCAAAAGTGTAACCCATTTTACACCGTAGCTGGTCTACGGTGCAGATGATTACATTTTCTATCAGATGTCGAAGACGCTTTTGTTCTTCGATTTAAATAAGAGCGTTGTACAAAAGAAAATGCGTGACGCGTGTATTGTGGTTGTTTTTCAATTTCTTCAACACAGCTGATTAATTTGGCAAGAAGAAGCATATCAATTGTTTAGTGCCGCGACAAAAAAGTCGATATTATATATTTTTAATATAATAGCAAAATGCAAAAAGGAAATGCGTTTTTTGGCCAACACAATTGTAAGTAAATGTGCAGTTGGAGAGTAGTTCTTCTGACAACGATGAGGAAGTTACAACATCATTGCTTGGACGAAATAACCAACGGCGAGTTAAAAACTTTGTTTGGGATGTAATTAATTTGTACTCTGATCATTAAAAATATATAAAATCAAAAGTTTTAACAATTTCCCTTAGTTCAAGAAAAATTTGCGTGTTAGTTCAGATTCCAATAATAGTTGTTAATGATAATCGAAATATTTCCGCCAAATTTCTTTTGCTTTGATTTTATATCAGTGTTGCACCTTTGTTGTTCGTTTTCATACCCAAACGGTGTTGTCGTTGAAAGGGGTTTCAGCAACACTGTGGTAACACCATAAAATGTTGTACCATTTGTATACAACACTTATTTTTCCAAACGAAATCACCATAAGATCCGGCCTGGCCGAACTTACGGCCGTATATATATTTTTTTATTTTCCTTATATAAATATATTTGCTTATATTTATTTTTTTTTTTTTCATTGCTGTATTTTTTCAAAAAAATGCCAATTACCTAACATTTATTCCATTTCATTGAGACTATATTCTCTGATGACGTAAAATATGAAATTAAACCATAAATTATTTTAAATTGTTGTTCTCATATTTCATATGTCATATATAAAATCGAATATAATCGTAATAGAAGTACTTGTATAACGAAAAACAAAATGTTAATGTCTCCCTTCGAAGATCATAATCCATAGCAATTCATATCCATGTATCATCAGATGAACGAAATTAATATTTGGTGTTTAGCTTTTCATCATTATAATAATTTGAAAGCTCTTCATTTAGATTTGATGCCAGTAACTCCCACCCACGTACATAGGCATAAATTCCAAGTAATATGAATTTGTGGTGATATATGCATATAGCTGTGATGAAGACGTACATATTATTTTACGCTCATTACATATTCTTTTAAAAAATTCGCTGATCCTTTGTTCGAGAGCCAGGCAGAAGAGTAGGCTAATATCCATATAAAAATTTAACGCTACAAACTTGAACTTCCTCTTACATTGCGAGGATATCAATCGACATTATCTCGACAGCATGGCGAGGATGTTATAGGCCTCCATCGATTTACATATCCATACATGCAAGTTTGCCGATGCCGTCAAATGTGCTATACACTGTAGCATTCTACCCCCACACATAGAGTAGGAAATATTTCATTGTTGTCAGTAAGAGTTTCTTAAAAACATCATAAAACCGACACAGGTTAATCGCTTAACCGAATTCTGTTACAAAACTCGAAACGGATAGTAAAACAATTGTACACCGGAGAAAAGATATTTGCAATTTACTTTCTGTTAACTAGTAGTTAAAGCCTAACAGAGCTTCATGTAAATGACGGTTAATGTATTTTATGTGAACAAAATAAATTGCCTAACAGAGCTTCATGAAAATGACGGATAAAGTATTTTCTGTGAACAAAATAAATTGCGGTAATATGTTACATGGTATGTTCCAAATTGGTGATTCCATCGGAGTTATATCGAAACATTGATCGATATAAACTCTATTTGGCATACCTCCTTTTAGATCTAAAATACTTCCAGATTTTAAACTGTGAGCACATCGGAATGAGGCTTCAGAAATCACTTTCCCATGTGACTGACACTACACAATACTAAAACATAACCAGCATTCATATGATATGTGTGTCACTGTGCACAGTGATCGTAGTAAGTATACGTTAATGAGGGGTAATAAGATCATTACACTAATCATAAGAAGTGTGCGTCCCAATCTGCCCAAAAATCATCTACCAAAATTTGGAGAAAATTTTACCAAAAAAATACCAAACACAAAAATCTTACTTAACCAAATGAAAACTACAAAATTTTATTTCTGTAGAAAAAATCGTAAAAATTCTATATATCTATAAAAATTCTTATTTCTACAGAAAATTTTGTAATAAAATATATATCTATAGAACATTTTGTACAAAAAATTATTTCAATAGAAAATTTTGTCAAAACTATATTTCTATAGAAAATTTTGTTTCCATTTTGTTTCTATCGAAAATGTTGTCACAATTTTATTTCTATAGAAAATTTTGTCAACATTTTATTTCTAAAGATCATTTTCTCAGACAATTTTGTCTGAAAAAAATTATCTGGAAATTTCTATTGACAATTTTGTCAAAATTTTATTTCTATAGAAAAATTTCTCAACATTTTTTTCTATAGAAAATTTTGTAACAACATTTATTTCTATAAAAATTTTTGCAAAAAATTTACTTCTGTCAAAATTTTATTTCTATTGAAAATTTTGTCAAAATTTTATTTCTATAGCAAATTTTGTCAAAATTGTACTTCTATAGAAAATTTTATCAAAATTTTATTTCTTTTGTCAAATTTGTCAAAATTTTTTTTCCATAGACAATTTTCCCAAAATTTTATTTCTACCGAAATTTTGTCAAATTTCCATTTCTACAGAAATTTTTTTCAAAATTTTATGACTATAGAATTTTTTCAAAACTTCATTTCTATAGTACATTTTGCCAAAATTTTATTTATATAGAGAATTTTGTCAAAATTTTATTTATATCAAAATATTATTTCTATAGAAAATTTTCTCCAAATTATATTTCTATACAAATTTTCTACAGGAAAATTTTGACAAAATTGTATTTCTATAGAAAATTTTGTCAAAATTTTATTTCGATAGAAAATTTTGTCAAAATTTGATTTTATAGAAAAATTTTGTGAAAACTTTAATAACATTTACAATTATGTCAAAATTTTATTTCTATAGAAAATTTTGTAAAAATTTTATTTCTATAGAAAATTTTGTCAAAATTTTATTTCTAAACACAATTTTCTCACAATTTTATTTCTATAGACAATTTCGTCAAAATTTTATTTCTATAGAAAATTTTCTCAACATTTAATTTCTATAGAAAATTTTGTAAAAAAATTTATTTCTATAAAAAATTTTGTAAAAAGTGTACTTCTGTCAACATTTTATTTCTATAGAAATTTTTTAGACAATTTTTTCAAAATTTTATTTCTATAGAAAATGTTCTCAACATTTAATTTCTATTGAAAATTTTGTAAAAAAATTTATTTCTATAGAAAAATTTGTCAAAATTTTATTTCTATAGACAATTTTGCCAAAATTTTATTTCTATAGAAATTTTGTCAAATTTCCATTTCTACAGAAATTTTTGCCAAAATTGTATTTCTATAGAAAATTTTGTCAACATTTTATTTCTATAGAATTTTATGTAAACATTTTATTTGTATAGAAAGCGTTGTCAAAATTATATTTCTATGGAAAATTTTGTCACACTGAATTATATACTCGTACGTATTTAATCGGCCTATTTTTGTTCAATATATTCCCAAAATTTTATTTCTATAGAAAATGTTGTCAACATTTCGTTTTCATTTTATTTCTATAGAATTTTATGTAAAAATTTTATTTCTATAGAAAATTTTGTCAAAATTGCATTTCTATAGAAAATGTTGTCAAAATTTCATTTCTATAGACAATTTTGTCAAAATTCCATTTCTATAAGACATTTTTATACCCACCACCATAGAATGGTGACAGGGGTATAATAAGTTTGTCATTCCGTTTGTAATACATCGAAATATCGATTTCCGACTATATAAAGTATATATATTCTTGATCAGGGAGAAATTCTAAGACGATATAACGATGTCCGTCTGTCCGTCTGTCTGTCTGTCTGTCTGTCTGTCTGTCTGTTGTAATCACGCTACAGTCTTCAATAATGAAGCAATCGTGCTGAAATTTTCACAGACTCGTCTTTTTTCTGCAGGCAGGTCAAGTTCGAAGATGGGTTATATATATCATATAAACCGACCTCCCGATTTGGGGTCTTGGGCTTATAGAAATCGTAGTTTTTATCCAATTTGTCTGAAATTTGAAACCTAAAGGTATTTTATGACCATAAAGAGGTGTGCCAAAAATGGAGAGTATCGGTCCATGTTTTGGTATAGCCCCCATATAGACCGATCTCCCGATTTTATTTCTTGGGCTTATAGAAACCGCAGTTTTGATTCAATTTACCTGAAATTGGAAATCTAGAGGTATTGTAGGACCATAAATACGTGTGTCAAAAATTGTGAGTATCGGTCCATGTTTTGGTATAGCCCCATATAGACCGATCTCCCGATTTTACTTCTTAGGCTTATAGAAACCGCAGTTTTTATTCAATTTACCTGAAATTGGAAATCTAGAGGTATTGTAGGACCACAAATACGTGTGTCAAAAATTGTGAGTATCGGTCCATGTTTTGGTATGATCCCCATATAAAACGACCTCCCGATTTGGGGTCTTGGGCTTATAGAAACCGTTGTTTTTATCCAATTTGTCTGAAATGTGAAATCTAGAGGTATTTTAGGACTATAAAGAGGTGTGCCGAAAATGGTGAGTATCGGTCCATATTTTGGTATAGTCCCCATATGGACCGATTTCTCGATTTTACTTCTTGGGCTTCTAGAATCCGAAGTTTTTATCCTATTTGCCTGAAATTGGAAATCTAGAGGTGTTTTCGGGTCATAAAGAGGTGTGCCGAAAACGGTGAGTATCGATCCATATTTTAGTATAGCCCCCATAAGAACGATCTCCCGATTTAACTCCTTGGGTTTCTAGAAGCCGTAGTTTTTATCTGATTTGCCTGAAATTGTAAATATTCTGGTATTTTAGGCTCACAAAAACGTGTATCGGATTAAGTTTTTATCAGTCCATTTGGTAATGCCTCCATATAGACCGACTTCACTTCTTCAGGGTGTAGAAGGCGCACTGATCATGAAAATTGCTTGAAACTCAATGTAAAATTTCTAGGTTTTACTTCTACAGATTTAAGATTTCAAATCAAGACATTATTTTAAAATTTTCTTGCACACTTACAAAGATATGTTAATGATTCCTCTAAAACTCAAACAAAAATGGTTCTTATATATCCAGAATCTGATATAGTCCTCATAGGTGAAATCTTTAAATTTATCTTCGGGATGTGTCCTCAAGTCGTCAAGCCCTCCTGAAATTTCAAAGGAAACCCTAATATTTGGTTCATGGTGGTGGGTATTTAAGATTCGGCGCGGCCGAACTTAGTGCTGTATATACTTGTTTATTTTATTTCTATAGAAAATTTTGTCCAAATTTTATTTCTATAGAAAATTTTGTCAAAATTTTATTTCTATAGACAATTTTGTCAAAATTTTATTTCTATAAAAAAAATTGTCAAATTTCCATTTCTACAGATTTTTTTTTCGAAAATTTATGTCTATAGAAAACATTGTCAAAATTTGATTTCTATAGAACATTTTGTCAAAATTGTATTACTATAGAAAATTTTAGCAAAATTGTATTTCTATAGAAAATTTTGTCAAAATGTTATTTCTATAGAAATTTTTTTCAAAATTTTATTTCTATAGAAAATGTTGTCAAAATTTTATTTCTATAGAAAATTTTGTCAAAATTGTATTTCTGTAGAAAATTTTGTTAAAATTTTATTTCTATAGAAAATTTTGTCAATATTTTATTTCCGTAGAAAATTTTGTCAAAATTGTATTTCTACTCGTATAGAAAATTTCTTTAAAATTTTATTTCTATAGAAAATTTTGTTAAAATTTTATTTCTAAAGAAAATTTTGTCAAAATTTTATTTTTATAGAAAATTGTGTTAACATTTTATTTATATAGAAAATATTGTCAAAATTTTATGTCTAGAGAAAATTTTGTGAAAATTTTATTTCTGTAGAAAATTTTGTCAGAAAAATTTTTTTCTATAAGAAAATTTGTCAAAATTTTATTTCTATCGAAATATTTGTCAAAATTTTATTTATTTAGAATTTCATTTCTATAGATTTTTTTTTCAAAATTTTATTTCTATAGAATTTTTTTTTTTCAAAATTTTATAGTATTTCTATAGACAATTTTGGCAACTTTTACTTAATACATAATTTTACAATTTCTATAGAAAATTTTGTGAAAATTGTATTTCTAAAGAAAATGTTTTAAAAATCTTTTTTCTATAAAAATGTAGGATATATAAAGCATATTTTTTTTTTTAATTATGCAGATTTTTGGTAGAAGTTTTTTGAAAACTTCGATAGATTATTTTTAATTCACGTGGCATCCATGCTCACCATTCATCACTTGACATCGTCTTTATCAAAGTATCCAACTATTCATTATTGTAATTGTGTTTTTTCAGAAATTCATTGCTGATGTTTCTTTTATGCATCCAAATTAGGAATATTTAATTTAAATACTCCCGATAGTGATACCACTATCAGGACAGAAGCTGTCGCAATAGAATCTCTTAAAAACATGTTTTCATTTCGTTTAGTCTCTTGGTTTTGCGAAAAAAAATCTCATTTTAATGAAACTAAAGTGGAGATGCAGTTGGTTGAAGGGTGGTGCTGCCAGAGTGAGGTACATTGACATGGCTCTTCCATTGAAATTGCCATAATGAATATGTAACTGCGTTCATTCAGTTGACACTTTTTGTAAATTTTCATTTTCTTTGCCTTTGACTTTATGAGGGAGTTTTCCCTCTGGGGAAATTCTATTTTTTTGCTGTGTTTTGCCATGACCATGATGGTTACATCGTACTTGTTGCCATATTGACAAGCATACGTACATATATGGTGCTGGCATATACGAGTATTCATGTATGATGCAGACTTCTTCATGAATATGCAAAAGTGTTCGCACAAAAAAAAATTATAGATATGGATATGAGGGTTGGATCAGTAAAAGCGTTCATTACTCCCAGATTACTTTGTCACAATGACACAAGGACATGAGAGAAGAACATGCCGAAAAAATATATCGGGAGACAGGAAGTACGTTTACTTTAGAAATGATGTACAAAGGTTCGGTATGATGCTGATTACATATCTAGAGATTTTCGTTTGAAAAACTCATTGAGATTTAAAATCTCTAATAATTAAATTTTTAGATAATTATTTTTTATTTTTTGGGGGGGGGGGGGGGTATTTAATAGATTCATCATATAAATTTAAAAAAATGAAAATGTTTACTCAAACTAGTATATAAAGCAGTAAGTTCGGCCGGGCCGAATCTTAAATACCCACCACCATGAATCAAATATTATAGTTTTCTTTGAAATGTCAAGGGGGATTTGATGACAGATATTCACCCAAAACGAGCAGATCAACTAGTACACTTCTCGAAGATAAATTTAAAGATTTTACCTATGAAGACTATATCAGATTCTGAGTTTATAAGAACCATTTTTGGTTGAGTTTTAGAGGAATCACTAACATCTTTTGTAAGTGTGCAAGAAAATGATGAAATAACGCCTTGATTTGAAATCTAGAATCTGTAGATTTTCAACCAAATTATTTAAATGATTACGAGAAGTAAAATGTGGAAATTTTACATTCAGTTTCAAACAATTTTCATGATCAGTGCGCCTTCTGTACCCTCAACAAGTGAAATCGGTCTATATGTAGACCTTACCAAACCGATATAACTAAATCCGATACACGTTTTTGTGAGTCTAAAATTCCAGTATGTTTACAATTTCAGGCAAATCGGATAAAAACTACGGTTTCTAGGAGTCAAATCGGGAGTTCTGTCTATATGGCGGCTACACTAAAACATTGACCGATACTCACCATTTTCGGCGCACCTCTTTATGGTGCTAAAATAATTCTAGATTTCAATTTTTAAGCCAATTGGATAAAAACTACGATGTCTATAAGCCCAAGAAGTAAAATCTGGAGGTCGGTCTATATGGGGGCTACACCAAAACATGGACCGATACTCACAATTTTTGGCACACGTATTTGTGGTCCTACAATACCTCTAGATTTCCAATTTCAGGTAAATTGAATTAATACTGCGGTTTCTATAAGCCCAAGAAGTAAAATCGGGAGATCGGTCTATATGGGGGCTATACCAAAACATGGACCGATACTCACCATTTTTGGCTCACCTCTTTATGGTCATAAAATACCTCCAGATTTCAAATTTAATGCAAATTGGATAAAAACTTCGATTTCTATAAGCCTAAGACCCAGAGAATGAAGCCGACCCATTTTTGCCGGCGGCGGCTGACACTAATTTTTTGCCTCCGGCGGCGGCGGCTTGATGGCTAAGCCGATATAAATTCGTCTATTCGGCGGCGGACAATTATCCATTATAAAATCGATTTGAGGTAATCCGAATGGTAATGAGATTAGTTGTACAACCAAACTTACAATCAAATTTTCATTTCATTTACATTTTCTGAGCTAAATGGTTGCAAAGCTATTATAGAAACATGATACTGATGGATTTTGGGTTGAAAGTTAAAATGTTTTTTGTTAAAATGTTTTTTAACAAAAAATACAACAATTATTAATAAATTTTTCTGATTTAAATCAATATTTTTGATAACTTGGCGGCTAATTATGAGTCGAGATGAGTCGATATATTCGGCGGCGGCTTCGGCTGGAAGAAACTGGTCGGCGGCGGCTAAAATCGGCGGCGCGACTCGGCGGCGCGACTCGGCGGCTTCATTCTCTGCTAAGACCCCAAATCGGGAGGCCGGTTTATATGGGGACTATATCAAAACCTGGACCGATATAGCCCATCTTCGAACTTGACCTGCCTGGAGACAAAAGACGAGTTTGTGCAAAATTTCAGCACGATTGCTTCATTATTGAAGACTGTAGCGTGATTACAACAGACAGACAGACGGACAGACGGACATCGTTATATCGTCTTAGAATTTCTCCCTGATCAAGAATATATATACTTTATATAGTCGGAAATCGAGATTTCGATGTGTTACAAACGGAATGACAAACTTATTATACCCCCGTCACCATTCTATGGTGGTGGGTATAACTACGGTGTTTATAAGCCCAAGACCCCAAATCGGGAAATTGGTTTATATGGGGACTATATCAAAACTTGGACCGATATTGCCGATCTTCGAACTTGACCTGTCTGCACACAAAAAACGAATGTGTTCCAAATTTCAGGACGATAGCGCCATTATGGAAGGCTTTAGCGTGATTACAACAGACAGACAGACGGACATGCTTATATCGTCTTAGAATTTCTCCCTGATCAAGTATATAATACTTTATATAGTCGGAAATCGATATTTCGATGTGTTACACACGGAATGACAAACTCACCATTCTATGGTGGTGGGTATAAAAACAGAGAACCCTCTAGGGCACTAAAGCCAGTTTAACTCTATTTTAGTTCATGGAATTAACATTATGTTTTGAGAAATTTTTATTGAATTCAATAATTATTTCCTTGCTTAGTAAAACTTCCTAAAAACGGGGGAAAAATTATACACAAATGAAGCATAAAAATTTAGTAAAATCGTATTTCACACAAAAAAAGTGGTCGTTGATAGGCACCATGCCGAAAACTGGGCAAATATGGCCCTTTTGTAATGCCATTTGACCTACATCAATAATAGCTACTTTTGCCAAGTTTCATTCCGAAATTAGCGTTATTTCAACAGACGAAAGTACGGGCAACATTAGATCGACTCAAAACTTTACCACGACCAGGAATATATATACTTTATGGCATCTGAAACCAATATTTCAATGTGATTCACACGGAATGATAAAGTTATTGGAGGGTATACAAAATATGGGAGATATTTAAATCTAAAGACATTTTTATGCCATTTCGCAAAAGTGCATTTATGATTTATAGGGCGATTGAAATGTATTAGAGATATATTTAATTTGAAGGAACTTTTAAAAGTTTTGATACTTAGCGGTGGCGATCTAGTGCATTTTTCATATCCTGCAACATTCTGTAAAACATCAGGGTATTATATGTCAGCATAGAACCCTATTGATTTTCGTTTAAATCGTTTCAAATTGAGATATAGCTCCCTCAGAGGCCAGAGTTTCACCTTGATGTTCATCAAATTTTCACAATGTGTACAATTGATAGCATCAAGTGCTAAATTTAATTGAATTTGGTTCTTTATTAGATATAGCTCCCATATATATCTTTTGGTCGATTTACACTCATTGATTTTTTCTGGTTTACACAAATTTTTATTCTGGTTTAGAGGAAATTGTTCACAGGCGGTGGAAATAATATTCCACTTATACAATCCAAGTGTGTTCTACATCGGCTCAAATTTAGATATAGCTCTTACATATGGATGTCAAAATTTATCTCTGATTTACTTGAAAACTTGCACAAGGAGTAGTAATAACAGGTTGGCCGGTCTAACAAAGAAAAACACATTTTTTTTGTCAAAATTCGTTTTTATTATTCAACATAGTTCCCTTCAAGAGCGATACAACAATTATAACGACCTTCCAATTTTTTGATACCATTTTGGTAGTACTCCTTCGGTTTTGCCTCAAAATAGGCCTCAGTTTCGGCGATCAACTCTTCAGTCGACTGTCGATTGGACTCAGGAGTGTATTGATGGAGCCATCTTTCATCCATTGTCACATATCGATGGAAAACCTCGGGTGTATTACGAGCTAACAGCTGCAAACACCGCTCAGAATCATCAACACATTGTTGTTTTTTGTCAAATGTGAGCTCGCGCGGCACCCATTTTGCACAGAGCTTCCGCATATCCACATATTGATGAATGATATGACCAACACGTTCCTTTGATATCTTTAAGGCCTCTGCTATCTCGATCAACTTCATTTTACGGTCATTCAAAATCATTTTGTGGATTTTTTTGATGTTTTCATCGGTAACCACCTCTTTCGGGCATCCACTGCGTTTACCGTTCTCCGTGCTCATTTCACCACGCTTGAATTTTGCATACCAATCAATTATTGTTGAGAGTCCGGAAACACATTAGCCAAGCCAAGTTTTTGCTTCCACCGTATTTTTCCCCTTCAGAAAACAGTATTTTATCAAAACACGAAATTCCTTTTTTCCATTTTTTTTTCACAATAACAAAAGTTGCTTCTCAAAAGACGCTCTATCTCACAAACTAATTGACTTACAAACGTCAAATTTCGACACGAATCATTTGAAGGTTGGTACTATCTAAAAATAATATGCATTTAATACTAGCGACGCCATCTATGTGTCAGACCGGGGACTTATCAGCCAACCTGTTAGTATTTTAGCTGTACCAAATTTGGTTGAATTTTTTTACACAGAGTAGAATTAAATTTTTTAAATGTGTGCCAAATTTCGTAAAAATCGGATCAAATTTAAATATAACACTTACATATATATGTTTATTATATTTCATACATTAGATATTGTCGTCACATATACCATACTTGGCTGGTTTAGATTTAAATATAGTTCCCATACACTGAAAAAAATATTGAATTGAGTCCAAATATTTCATGTCCTTAAAATACGAATACGAATCTTGCTTAGCATAGGAGATGCGTTTCATTCATAAAAAGTTATTTTACCTTTTGCAACAAACCACAAACTTTTCACTGAAGTCCTTGTGTCCCTACCGTTAAGTGATTCGACTTAAAACTGGGCATCTTTAGACATTAAAGAAATTTGTTAGACTAAAGTCAACAACAACAAATCTGGGGTACTTCATATGGTATGAAACTTTTTGGTCTACCCCCTCCCCAGGTTTTAAGGTAATCCTCGAGGCTATTTTAATGATATTTATGTTCATTATTAACCGCATTTCGCCTTTTCTTATGAAATAGTCGTGCGATCTCTTATAAAAAAAGTATTTTTCTTTGCATTTCTTGAACTCAGAATCACCTCTTTAAATATTTTAGAGATATTAATTGCCCAGCAAAAAAAGCGTCGCCAAAAAAGTAATGAAAATGTTCTTTTTGGATCCGGAAGTGGTGCAAAATTGACGCAGAAGCGATGAATTTAACATTGGCTTGTCATAGGAGGGAAGTCCTCCATTTCAACAGCCGCTGCACTGAATTTGCATCACTTCTTTAGGTGTGATCCGAATTAAACGTTTGGGATGTAAATTAGAAATTTCTGTGATATTTTGTCAAATAAATAATTTTTATAATTTTTAATGGATTCTAACGATTGTCTGAAACGTGTGACCTCAAATATTTTCAAAAATTCACAATTTTTTCAGATTGGATTTAGCATTTTTTTCGAAAAAATGTAAATAATTTGTACCATTTTATGAATTCTTACTCTGTTTTTAACCTATTTGAAACAAAATAAGTTAACATTACCCATTAAAAATATGAAAAAAAGCAAGTTATAAAAAATTGAATTAAAAGACCTTCCTGTGTAGTTCAAATAAAGAACATCATTGGGAGTACATCTTCTGGAAGTGCTTTTAAAGTTGTTCCTCTGGAAGAACTTCCAGATTTTTTGAAACTGATTTTTCAATCTCTGTATTAAATGATAGCATCAATCATTGATTTTTGTTTTGACTAAAAATTAATTGCATACATTATTATTATTTTTTTTTTTAATAGAATATTTTTTCAAATCAAATTTAAATTTTAAATTTAATTTAAAGTTAAAACAAAATACAAAGAAATGTCGTTCTAAAGAAAGGGTTATGACATCCTAACCACGGTTGCCACTCGATCCATAAATAATCTAACAAAATTTGAAGAAAGTTTTACCCAAAAAAATGGTATTAACAATATTTTATTTCTATGGAAAATTTTGTCAAAGTTTTATTTCTATAGAAAATTTTGTCAACATTTTATTTCTATAGAAAAATTAGTAAAAACTTTATTACTATAGATAATTTTGTCAAAAATTTATTTCAATAGAAAATTTTGTCGAACATTTATTTGTTTTTTTGGTGTTTTATTCGATCTTTTTCTTTCCATAAATGTCAATAGTTTTATTAAGCTTGAGATCTTAAGCTTAATAAAACTATTGACAAAATTTATTTCAAAGAAAATGTTGTCAAAATCTTATTTCTATAGAAAAATTCTTCAATATTTTATTTTTGTAGAAAATTTTGTCAAAATTTTATTTCTATAGAAAATTTTGTCAAAGTTTTAATTTTGTAGAAAATTTTGTCAATATTTTATTTCTATCGAAAATTATATAAAATTTTGTCAAAATTGTATTTCTATAGAAAATTTTGTCAAAATTTTATCTCCATAAAAAATTTTGTCAAAATTTTATTTCTATGGAAAATCTTGTCAAAATTTTATTTCTATAGAAAAATTTGTCCAAATTTTATTTCTTTGGAAAATTTTGTCAAAATTGTATTTCTACAGAAAACTTTGTCAACTGTTTATTTCTATAGAACCTTTTGTCAAATGTTTATTTCTATAGAAAATTTTGTCAATATTTTATTTCTACCGAAAATTTTGTCAAAATTGTATTTCTATAGAAAATTTTGTCAAAATTTTATCTCCATAAAAATTTCTGTCAAAATGTTATTTCTATGGAAAATTTTGTCAAAATTTTATTTCTATAGAAAAATTTGTCCAAATTTTATTTCTTTGGAAAATTTTGTCAAAATTGTATTTCTACAGAAAACTTTGTCAACAGTTTATTTCTATAGAACCTTTTGTCAAATGTTTATTTCTATAGAAAATTTTGTCAATATTTTATTTCTACCGAAAATTTTGTCAAAATTGTATTTCTATAGAAAATGTTGTCAAAATTTTATCTCCATAAAAATTTCTGTCAAAATGTTATTTCTATGGAAAATTTTGTCAAAATTTTATTTCTATAGAAAAATTTGTCCAAATTTTATTTCTTTGGAAAATTTTGTCAAAATTGTATTTCTACAGAAAACTTTGTCAACAGTTTATTTCTATAGAACCTTTTGTCAAATGTTTATTTCTATAGAAAATTTTGTCAATATTTTATTTCTACCGAAAATTTTGTCAAAATTTTATTTTTAGAGAAAACTTCTTCAATATTTTATTTCTATAGAAAATTTTGTCAATATTTTATTGCTATAGAAAATTTTGTCCAAATTTTATTTTTTTATAGAAAATTTCTTCAATATTTTATTCCTATAGACAATTTTGTCAATATTTTATTTCTATCGAAAATTATATCAAAATTTTATTTCTATAGAAAATTTTGTCAACATTGTATTTCTATAAAAAATTTTGTCAAAATTGTATTTCTGTAGAACATTTTGTCAACATTTTATTTCTATAGAAAATATTATCAAAATGTTATTTCTATGGAAAAATTTGTCAAAATTTTATTTCTATAGAAAATGTTGTCAACATTGTATTTCTATAAAAAATTTTGTCAAAATTGTATTTCTATAGAAAATTTTGTCAACATTTTATTTCTATAGAAAATTTTGTCAAAATGTTATTTCTATAGAAAATTTTGTCAAGATTTTATTTCTATAGCAAATGTTGTCAATATTTTATTTATTTAGAAAATTTTGTCAAAATTGTATTTATATAGAAAATTTTGTCAACATTTTATTTCTGTAGGTCCAAATTTTATTTCTATAGAAAATCTTGTCAAAATTTTATTTCTATAGAAAATATTATCTAAATTTTATTTCTATGGAAAATTTTGTCAAATTTTTTTTTTTTATAGAAAAATTTGTCCAAATTTTATTTCTTTAGAAAATTTTGTCAAAATTGTATTTCTACAGAAAACTTTATCAACAGTTTATTTCTATAGAAAATTTTGCCAAATATTTATTTCTATAGAAAATTTTGTCAAAATCTAATTTCTATAGAAAATTTTGTCAATATTTTATTTCTGTAGAAAAATTTGTCAATATTTTCTTTCTACCGAAAATTTTGTCAAAATTTTATTTTTAGAGAAAATTTCTTCAATATTCTATTGCTACAGAAAATTTCTTCAATATTTTATTGCTATAGAAAATTTCTTCAATATTTTATTTCTATAGAAAATTTTGCCAAAATTTTATTTCTATAGAAAATTTTGTCAAAATTTTATTTCTATAGAAAATTTTGTCAACATTGTATTTCTATAGAAAATTTTGTCAACATTGTATTTCCATAAAAAATTTTGTCAAAATTGCATTTCTATAGAAAATTTTGTCAAAATTTTTTTTCTATAGCAAATGTTGTCAACATTTTATTTCTATAGAAAATTTTGTCAAAATTGTATTTATATAGAAAATTTTGTCAACATTTTATTTCTATATAAAATTTTGTCAAATGTTTATTTCTATAGGTCAAAATTTTATTTCTATAGAAAATTTTGTCAAAATTTTATTTCTATAGAAAATTTTGTCAAAATTTTATTTCTATAGAAATTTTTGTTAAATTATATTTTTATAGAAAATTTTGCCACAATTTTATTTTAATATAAAATTTATTTAATATAAAATTTTATATCTATAGAAAATTTTGTCAAAAATTATTTTTTCAATAGAAATTTTGTGAAGTACCTCATATTTTAAGAAGAATGATTTCTACCAACACATCAAGAATTCTACCAATCTTCGAAACAGTAAAAAATCTACTATTTTTGATGGAACTCGACCAACTGCGTCAACCGTGATCGAAACTCTCAGAGAAATATTTCTTCAAATTTCACCTCAACAACCACAGGTATTTTATGTTGAATAGACGAATACATATACAACCCCACACACACACACACATTCCCAAACAAACACCGTTAATAGGTGGTGGGGCGAATGTTTATAAACCTCATTAGAATGCCACATACATGAGCATAATTTGCTAAGACAATAAAGAGTAATAAAGTAAAACAGTTGCCGTTTTTACTCCTCAATTCCCCGCAGAAAAAAAGCAAACCAACAACTCTGGAAAATTACGATTGTGCCATAAAACACACCGATAAACAATGAAGATGAAGAATGAATGGAGTTTGAAAGGAATGCTGTAGAAAAAGACGATGAGACGCCTAAAACACGCATTGCTCCTCTGCGTTTGTTATGTCTACACAATCGCAGTAAATAGGGACCAGCATTACAAAAGAGCCATATGTGATAATACACACAAATACAAACAATGCTCAAGCAAACATGCACATATACACACATACACGTATTTGTACTCATACTCATGCATAAGCGTATAAAAGGATTATATTTAATGAAATAAAATGAGCAAAGAATTAACACAATAGACAGACATGACAGTACTTTTTGTTCCATTTTGTTGTCATTTCATTGCTGTTTTTTTTTTTTTGCTTTAGATTTTTTTTATTTGTAACACTCACTCTCACTTAGCATAGAGCGACGGTGTGTTTATGTGTGCATGTATGTTAGAAACGTACCAAAGAAACTTAGAGATGCCTGGATAGATGGCAGTTCAGTATAAAAAACTTTTGGGAGTAGGATCGAATGTATAGAAATTTTTAACAAAAAATTACACATGGAAATTACTGGAGAGTACACAGAAAAAATATTGTATAAAGATTAACTGGCTGTTCATGAAACACAAAATCGACTCGAGACGAATCGTTCGTCTAGATTGAAACTAAAATAACTTTAGATACATTTGCTAGAAAATCCTGAAATTGGTCATGAACTCATTATTTATGATTTACTATTGAACACCGAAACAATTAGGATTCCACTGACTCTGGTTTTCGAGATATCAATATGGGTTTTTTGACGAATCGTTCGTCTCGAGGCGAACGAAAATTCCACGAACAGGCTTTAAATATTCCTAAAATCTAAGCAAAAAAAGAACTCCCTAAAATAGTTTGAATCCCCAACTTGTAATTTCTGTAGAAATTGCTCTCCAAATTTTATTCCTATAAAAATTTGTAAAGTACATCTTAGTTGGAGAGATATATTTGGCAAAATTAACCAACCGTATTTCCAAAGCGAACAAATTTTTCACGCAATAATGAATGATGCTGGCCCACTAATTTAGCACGATCTCCACGAAATTCTTCTTGATGTGAACTACGACATCCATACACGCCATCGATAAACACTGGTCCTTGATCGAGCTTTATGTCCAAAAATTTAAATTTAATTAAGTTTATCGATGCACTGTTTGATTCCATTTTGTGGACGAGGTGAAACGAAGTTTCCATATATACTTTTCATTGTATTTGCGGAAGAATAGGAACGTTAGTATTTTCCCCATTCGGTGGTGGAAGCTAAACAAAAATATACATCTGCTAAATTTCTTTATCTGCATTCCTATTAAACGCGCCATACGAATAAGTTTATATGATAATGGTGCTCAGGCATGGATGTGACGTTTAGTGAAGTGATAGCGATATGTAGTCTAAGTGCGTTTATATTGCCTCCATAATATGTAACAAAATGCTCATTCTTTATATTGAAAATTATTGCAAAATTTGAAATGATTTACGTTCTATGCTCATCTATAAATTCCTTTTAAAAGGCATAATGCTGGTCGTATTATATACAACCACACACGTTTGTAGGAGTAAGCAAACTAAGCAATAAACATACATAAAATTATAATTGTTTGTATTCCCAACTTTAAAACCCACTCCCCATTGCAAGGAGGGAATGTTTACATGTTTTTTTTTTAACGACTACAAAAGTTTAGTTTATTATAATAAAACTTTTATAAACTTATTATTCAATTGTTCGGTTTATAACCCTATTTATAAATGTTTAAACGATACTAGTTCATAGTTTATAGTAAATTTTATTTGTCCTTACTGAAAATTTTAATTTTTTATATCACCTGAAACGAATTTCTTGTGAAAATGAAGAGGATTTTCGAATGTACATTAAAAGTATTGACTGAGGAAGAACTTTCAACTTTTTGGCTGGGAACTGTTGAAAAATACAACTAGAATTTGTACATGACAAAATGAAGATTTTAAAATTTCTTTAGTATTTTTATACGCACCACCATAGAATGGTGATGGGGGTATAATAAGTTTGTCATTCCGTGTGTAACACATCGAAATTTCGATTTCCGGCTACCTTGTCCACCTTCTTCGCCGCAGAAAGCCAGTTTGCCTTGAACTGCTGCTCGTCCTTAGCAGTTTTTTTGGTCCTCTTTAGGTTCCGCTTGACAATAGCCCAATTGGGCGGAGCTCTGGCGTGTTGGGAGGGTTCTTGTCCTTGGGAACCACCTGCACGTTGTTGACGGCGTACCACTCCATGGCCTTTTTACCGTAATGGCAAGATGCCAAATCCGGCCAAAACAGTACGGAACAACCGTGTTTCTTCAGGAAAGGCAGCAGACGTTTATTCAAACACTCTTTAACGTAAATTTCTTGGTTGACAGTCCCGGAAGGTATGAAAATGCTGCTTTTCAAGCCACAGGTACAGATGGCTTGCCAAACCAGATATTTCTTTACGAACTTTGACATTTTTTTTGCCGTGTACAGCCTCCGGGATCGCGCTTTGACCGTCGTATTTTGGTTATCATCGCGATTTGGAGTCACTACCTTCTTGTAAGTCGATAGTCCGGCTCGTTTTTTGGCTCGATACACGGTTGTAGACGATACACCCAGCTTATTTGCGGCATCTCGGAGAGAGAGGTTAGGGTTTCGCTTGAAACTACCGGCAACTCTCTTTGTCGTCTCAGCGGCTTCCGGTTTTCGATTTCCCCCCGATCCAGACTTCCTGGCTGTCGACAAACGTTCCCCAAACACTTTAATTACATTTGTAACGGTTGATTTGGCAATTTTTAGCTTTTTTGCGAGTAGCTCGGATTTTCGCGATGCGCGAGCAAAATTTTGGTACGCTGCTCTTCTTGCTTGGACGGCATTTTGACAACTGAAGAGTAAATTCCAAAATCAAAATAGGAGCAACATACTACACACACACCTTCGAAATGAAGGGTGTTCAGGTTTTTTAAATGCAAAATTGAAAGAAATACGTCAAGTTTATATTGGCCAAATTTTGACCGTATCACCCTTTATATGGTCTCTAACAACCATGCAAAAATTGGTCCATATCGGTCCATAATTATATATAGCCCCCATATAAACCGATCCACAGATTTTACCTCCGGAGTCTCTTGCTGGAGCAAAATTCATCCGATCCGTCTGAAATTTGGCACATGGTATTAGTACACTGAAAAAAAAACATGCCCGGTTCCAAAGATTTTGTCTTTACTTTAAAAAATTTGGTATTGATTCCGAGCCAAAGAAGCGGAGAATACAAGTAAGGATACTTTTTTTGTGTACTTGCTTCTTGGAAGCAAATTTTAAGTTTTCGCTTTCTCAGCTTATTTTCTTCATATGCTATCAAAGTCCTTTAAAAACGAGTTAAGGACAACTTTATTTTCCAAATTAAGACTCGACATCCAGTAGAAATTATGCTATGCTTCAAGTAAAAAACATCTTGAAAATAAAGTTTAGAAAAACATGTTCTAAATTTGAACGATTTCTTGCTTTATAGTCAAGATGCAAAAAGCAACAAATTTAAAGAAAAATTCATTAAATTTAAAGAATTTTTCTGAATTATTAAAGTCAAGTTGACCTTAGCCCAAACATTTTTTCTTTCATGTTATGATACCCTTTTTTAAGTCAAATCACTATAAGGACATTACGACTTCATTGAAAAGATTATCGACTTTTGGACAAAGAAAAAAAACTTTATATTAGAGAAATGCGTCTTCTATGCTAAGCAAAATTTGCATTCGTATTTTAAAGACATGAAATCTTTGACCTCACTACAATATTTTTTTCAGTATATGTTCTCTAACAACCATGCAAAAATTGGTCCATATCGGTCTATAAGTATATCTAGCCCCCATATAAACCGATCCCCAGATTTGTCCTCCGGAGCCTCTTGTAGGAGCAAAATTCATCCGATCCGGTTGAAGTTTGGAACGTGGTGTTAGTATGTGGTCTCTAACAAACACGCAAGAATAAATAAAGCAAGCAAACTCTTTGGATTCAAGAAAACGTTTTGAGTGTAGAAACGGTGATATCCCAATTAACTAAATTTTCAATGTGATGCTGATATAACGAATTATTACTATATCAAAGCTACACTCGTAAAACATTGGACCTACCAAGAAAAAAATGTTGGTTAATTTTAGAAAATTTTAACCAAACTGTATTACAAACTCAAGTCTAACGTGGATTTCACAAAACTAAGTAAATATTTTTCAATAAATTCAAGAAATAGTAAATTTTTCCACTTTAAAGAAAATTTCGTTTGAAGGGAAAAATTACAGTGAAAAAGTGCAAAAATGTCTTTAATGCCATACGAAGTTAAAAATGGGCGCATTTGTAGTAAAATTTACAAATTTTAATTTGCACGCGAATTTAGTAAATCTTTATGCTTCATTTATGTATAATTTTTTCCACTTTTAGTTCATTTACACAAAAAAATAAATTTGTCTTCAATCACGAAATTAATTGAAATGTCTTCAATCAAAAAAAAAATTAATTAATTGAAAATCAATTAAAAAATTAATTGATCCAATTAAACAATTAAGTGATATTATTAATTTTTATGATTGATTTTTGTTTCAATTAAAAAATTGTTAAATCAATTAAATTTTTAATTGAATATTTAAAACTCAATTAAGACTTTAATTGGAAATATTTTCGAGATTTTTTTTCTGTGTAACTAACGTGAACAAAAATTATTATAGTGAAGAAAACTTTCTCAAAATCTAATAAATCTATTAATAAAAACAAGTAAGCCAAGTAGAAAGTCGGGCGGGGCCGACTATATCATACCCTAAACCACCTTTGCTGAATTAGTATTAGTAATCATGAGCATTTGTGGGGTAACATTGACATAGGTCTGGGAGATAAATCGCAGTTGCAAATTTAAGAAAATTAAGGGGTACATGTTTATGTTTATGGGCGTTTTGTCTCAATCTGACTATAGCTCATAGTCGGTGGTGCCAGGGAAAATGTTCGGTTTACCCTCCAAGGGCAAAAAAAAAGTTCCCTACTTTCCCATACATTCCAAAACAATTTCCTATACACCCCCATTTTCATAAAGCTCCGTTAGTGTTCCGTTAACTAACCAACTTTTAAACCGTATTATCGACGAAGCTGTCATCTTGCATATATATTCCATATGCCAGTTAGGAACTTAACTGACGAAAATTTTTCAGTTAAAGTTAACTGGAGAGAAGATATTTGCAATTTACTTTCTGTTAACTGGCAGTTAAAGCCTAACGGAGCTACATGAAAATGGCCGACAATATTTTTAAAATTTAAACAAATTTTACAAATCAAAAATGGTTCTAAGTACTTTATTGTCTTAAAACATGAAAATGGAACGTATGTAACCTAGAAAATAAATTTGTATTACCACCACGGTTGCCACAGTTGGTAGAATTCTACCAAAAATAATAATTTTTTTTTGTTAGATCTCTATAGAAATAAAATTTTGGAAAACATTTTCTATAAACAAATTTTGTTGAGAAATTTTTCTATAGAAATAAAATTTTGATAATAACTTCTATAGAAATAAAATTTTGAGAAAAATTCCATAGAAATAACATTTTGAAAAAATTTTTTATAGATTTAATATTTTGAAAAAATTTTCTATAGAAATACAATTTTGACAAAATTTTCTATAGAAATAAAATGTTGACGGAATTTTCTACAGGACAAAAACTTTATTATCGCCGATATTGTAATGGAAGTACTCTTGGACTCAGTATTGGAAAAATTGACTATTAAACCAAAAATAATGACAAAATATGTAGATGATCTGTTCTGTATTTTGAATAAAAATGACGTTCAGGCCACTTTATCAGCTTTAAACGCCTTTGATAGACAAATTCAATTTACGATGGAAACAGAAGAGGACAACAAGTTACCATACTTAGATACCATAATTCTAAAGCACAGAAATGGAATAAAAATTAACTGGTATCAAAAGCCAACAGCCACAGGACGATTGATAAATTTCAACTCCAAACATCCTAGACGAGTTATAATGAATACGGCTACAAATTTTATAAGAAGAGTACACGATATCAGCGACAAAATATTTCATAAGGACAACGAAGATAAGATAAGGACCATATTGCGATTAAATGATTTCCCGAATAAGACGATTGACGACCTAATACAACATGTAAAAGAACAACAACATATCAAACATGACGAAATTGAACCCAAAAGTTATAAACCCTTGACATATGTCCCCCAATTCTCGGAAAGATTCAAATCATCTAACATGCTAAATAAGGACAAATTTCAAATTGCACAAAGGACTCATAATACAGTAAATCAATTCTTCAGCAAGACAAAATCTAAAATTAAGAAAGAAGACAAGTCAAACGTAGTATATAAGATCAAATGCAATGGAAATGACTCTGATACTTGCCAAAAAGTATATATTGGTACAACGAAAACCAAATTAAAAACTAGACTCTCAGGGCATAAATCTGATCAGAAAGCCACTGATAAGCCCTTGGAGCAAAAGACGGCACTTGCAGCACATTGCACTTTAACAGGACACAAACCAAACTTTAAGGACGTAGATATTTTGACGCAAGAAACCAATTATAAAAGGAGATTTACTCTGGAGATGCTACATATTATAAATGTACCTGCAGAAAGACG